>NC_039365.1:53379056-53679056 GCF_003573695.1 Papaver somniferum
ACCCCATTTTTTTTAAATAAAAAAATAGGGAAGGCAAAACCATATAAAAATATATATATGTTTGCAGACAAGAGGAGAACACCCTTGTTACGGAAACCCTACAACTCCCAAGAAAGACGCGGGTGTTCATGGACCGGTTGAAAATACCATATCAGAAGAGATCCAAGAAGAATGGAATATATTCTATCTTCATATATCCCTTATCATTATGACTCAACAATTAAAAGATTTAATCAGAGCATAAGAAAGAGATACAAAGCAACAAAGAGTCAAGAATTGACTCAACTTTCACAGCAAAACAAAAACAACAAAGTCAAACATATCACAAATAGAAAACAACAGTAGACTTGAGTATCTCTCAAATGTCATTCTTGCATCTCTCAAGTTAGATACAAGAATGAAACTTCCTACAATTAGGTAGTCCAATGAGATGTAATCCCACTATGAGTATTGAGAGATGAGTTGTAGATTCTATCTGAAGGTTTGAACCTGGTATTCCTTACCTTCTTTCGGTTATTTTTTATTGCATAAGAATTTAACATAACCTTGCCAGGTGATCCATCAGAAATATTTTTCCGAGGATTAAGTATAGGGCCTCTAGAAATTGGTTCTAGAGGATTATAAAAGACATGTCTCCACCATTTAGACTTAGATTTACCAGACTTATTCTCATAAATAATGGGAATGTGTATTTTTTTGGTGTAAGAATTTGCACCATTTGAAGGAACACGATTCCTATGGAGATTTCGAGATGAGTGACCATTGAAATATATTTTATGAGAATCATGTTTCTCTGTAGGGATGAAATCCATTGTAGTGGTCATTAGAGAGTTTACTCTGTTGACAATGAAAAGAAGTAGATTTTGAAGATCAGAAATCTGTTTCTTTCTAGCAAAACAATGATGAACATGGTGATTTCTTTTCCCAAAGAAAGAACAGGTTCGTGGCGAAGAAACATTAACAGGGACCTTTTTTAAATTCAAGCCCTATTAGAAGGATGCAAGTCATGTAAACGCTTCTTATCAGAAACTTCCTTTGGAGAACATCTCTTCATGTAATGTAATTCGGTCTAAGAATTGATCATCGGCATAGAAGAATTTCTCATTAAAACAGAGTTTTCCTTTTTCAAGGATTTGCACTGTTCTTGGGCTAGAATAAGGCATGCACCTAGTTTCTCTTTTTCAACACGAAGTCTGTTTAGATCAGATAAATGCGTCTCGATCAAACGTTTTTCTCTAATTGAGTCTTCTTTAACAATATCCTCAAGAACACTAATATTTTCACGCTGAAGGGTAGTTTCTTGAATAAGTTTTTCGATATTGTTAGAGAAGGATTCAATGATACTATAGATTTCCCGTTCTCGGCCAAGAGACTTTTCAAATTCATCTAAGAGCTGAGCATGATTATGAAAATCAATATCCTTTTTCTTCTCGAGATCTTTTACTTTTTTTTATCATGTGGGAGTTAGAATTCTGGTGAGATCCATTTCAGCTTTTGACAGAGTGTCAAATGTCTCATTTGAGGAAATGTTATCAAAATTAGATAAAACATCCTTTCTACGTCGGGATTCGGAAGAATCAGCTAGGGAGTTATCTTTGAGGCAATCTCAAGATATTTGGCATAATTGAAAGCTTTGGAAGACATTATGGTGTGCGCAACATCAAGAGATAATCTTCCGTCCACAGAGTCAGATTGCTACAAACACAGACTTATGAGGTCTTTAAACGTGTTTGCCTGTTCTGATACCAATTGAAAAAGTGGGGGTACAACAACCTCACCCAATATTTCTCTTAGCAATCTGTATGGACTAACTCCAATATACTTTTAAGAGAATCAACCAGACAGTTAGACTCAATTTTAATAAAAAGTATATTAGAGAGTTATATCTCAATTTCTCGATTCAATCCATACTCAAACAAATAGAAATCTGCGAGCCTGATTGAATACAAAATAAATAACTTGAACGGTACCAAATACCAATTTTCAAGGATCAATCAATTTAAATCAACAACCAAAGTTTGGATTTACCTCTTTTTTTTTGATAAGTCAAAAATTGTATTAATCAAGAAAAATATAATGCGGGAAAGAAATAACACAGACACCGGAAATTTTGTTAACGAGGAAACCGAAAATGCAGAAAAACCTCGGGACCTAGTCCAGATTGAACACACACTGTATTAAGAAGCTACAGACACTAGACTACTACAAACTAACTTCAGTCTAGACTGTAGTTGAACCCCAATCAATCTCACACTGATCCAAGGTACAGTTGCACTCCTTACGTCTCTGATCCCAGCAGGCTACTACGCACTTGATTCCTTTAGCTGATCTCACCTACAACTAAGAGTTGCTACTGTAATACCCAGTATTTTTATTTACCATATCATGTCGGGTTATACCCGCGTCAGTTTGTTATTTAGGTTGTTTCCTTTGCCTTAGTCTAGCTGGGTTGTTTGGACTTGAAAATCTACAAATTAGGGTGGAAATAGAGTCACCTAATTTATTCTAACAAGTATATAAAAATGAATAGGAAATGAAAAGAAAATTAAAAGAGATATAAATACTAGTTATCATTATTAATATTAGTATTATTAAGGTTTTCATTACTAAAAGTTTAGAAATGAAATTTTAGAAGTTAGAAAACAAAAGGCTATGGAGAGGAAGAAAGAGATGGATCTAGAGATTTTTATAGAAGAAGGATTAACAAAAAATCAAGAGGATTTTGTAGCAATTGAGAGGTATAATGTGAAACCCTTTTCTCTTTTGGTGTTTTCTTTGGGTGTTTATATTGTATGATTTTGTATGTTGGGTTTTAGTAATTTAATCACACAAATATGTATATCCTAATGATGATCGGGATTTTGAAATTATTGGATAACATGATTAAGTACCCATGGTTAAATTTTGAGAACAATACACCACAAATTCACCGTTGAATGTATGTTTGAATTTGGATGATAGTTTCTGAAATTCTGGACAGTTCCAGTTTGATGTGTTTATGATATTCTTAGGAAGTCTTAATGATGCTAAAACAATTTGAGTCCTTAACAAAAGTTGTATATTTGTGATTTATCTATCAGTGTGCTATGGATTGAGTCAATTTGACATTTCTATGAATTTATCATGAATTGTTTGGTAATGACATGTAATCTGCCCAGTTTTTAGGATGTCCTTGTAAATTCGATAGATTTTGTTTGAACCTTGGTTTTCTGTGAAATTTGTATATGTGGTTGTTTATGGAGATATGTATGTTATCTAAAAGTTTCAGGAAGATCAGATGAATAAATCACCCAAATATGTATGATGCAAAACGAATGCAGTTATCTTGTTTGTAGAAATGTTTGAAAGAAAATTATGTTCTTATGACATGGTTGCTTGTGTTGTGTGTAAAAATGATTTATAAAAGGAAGTGAGTTCATGTTTTTACGTTTGACGGAATGTCGTTTCATGCTAACGGCGGGTAATGATCCCCGAGAGTTAAATGGGTAATGATCCCCATGGGAACTTGTGTTTCCCGACCATCGATGGCGGCTGTCCGTGCCGGTAAACGATAGGTGGTGTACGAACCAATGCTTTCATAATGTGAATGAAACGGGTAATTATCCTCGAGAGCATATGGGTATGATTACCATAGGAACTTTTTGTTCCTGACCATCGATGGAGGTTGTCCGTGCCGATAAACGATTGGTGGGTGTACGAACCAAGGTTTTCGTACCGCGAACGCAAGATTTGTTGGTGAGATGTGTTTAAATATAGATTAAATAATTTATTGGAAACATAATTGGATTTATGAATCCCAAATGGATGATTAGTGAACTCATGTTTTCTCCGTGACTATATTAATGCGTGAATATATGTATTGAATCATTGATGGATGATTTGTTGACAATTATCTTGGTGTTGTAAAATCATGGTTTGTTGTGAAAATATAAATATTATTAGTGTTATGAACTCATGTGTGAAATCTAATTGCATGAATTGTTAAGAATGTTATTGATGTTATGAACTCATGTCTTGAATATGAATTTAGATTATTTGTTGGAAATATTATTGGCGTTGTGAATTCATGATTGGAATATAAATAAGATAATTTATTAGAAACATTATTGGTAATGTGATTGTAAAATATAACATTGATTAGCGGAAGTCGTAATGTGTTTCTTGGTATATGTTTTTGCTTGATAAAATGATTATATTTGCGCATCTTTGGAGAATTGGGAATGAATTCTATTGAGCTGTCATCTCACCCCAATTGACATCCTTGCAGATTTATCAGAGTGGTGCTGTGAAAGCCAAGAATGAGTATCTTAGTGACTATATTGTTTTGCTTGAAATGTAAATCTTAACTGAAATGTTGTTAAAGATGTTTAGTAAATTCATATGAATAAAATCATGTATATAAAGTTTTAATTATGTTTATTATAAAAATAATCTTTAAGTCTCTTTCCGACCTGTGACGCTTCGAGTTTAGATCTCCATATGGGTTTGACTCTGGTCTAGAACTCGGGGTTTTACAGTTACGACCCAAAGTCAAAGACTTTAATAAACAAATATCTATCACACAGAAAAGTCTACATGAATAGATAAATATGTCTCCCACAGAAATACCTTTGAGTTTTGTTCTGTCTTTTGATAAATCTAGGTGAACATGAACCAATTGATATATCGGACTTACATTCCCAAAGAACAACCTAGAAATATCAATCACCTCATAATAATCTTAATCGACTAGCGAAACAAGATATTGTGGAATCACATACGATGAGATGAAGATGTTTGTGACTACTTTTCTATGTTTCCTATCGAAGAAATTAATCTCAAGCCAATCTTACGATTATAATCAAATACGATAGAAACGGCAAGATCAGATCACGCAACTACAGAGAAAATAGTTGGGTCTGGCTTCACAATCCTAATGAAGTCTTCAAGTCGTTAACCTACAGGGTCTCGATAGAAACCTAAGGTTAAAGGAGATTCGACTCTAGCTTATACAACTAATATCACACGGGAGGTGTGGGGATTAGGTTTCCCAGTTGCTAGAGTTCTCCTTTATATAGTCTTCAAATCAGGGTTTGCAATCAATGCTACCTTGGTAACAAAGCATTCAATATTCACCGTTAGATGAAAACCTTATTAGATTCAAGCTAATATCTTTCAACCATTAGATCGAACTTAGCTTATTATACACACATGAAATGTAACTTCATTTAGGTTTGAGAAACCGTACCTAAACGTGTAAAAGTCGTTGGTTCAACAGTAGTTAACTAATGGTTAGCCATATGAGCACTTTCATATCAACCTTATTCTTCTTTACTATAACTAGTTCAAATGACTCAAAAAAACTAGTTAGAAAGTTGTTCAATTGCTTAGATCTCATAGAAGTATACAAGACACAATCGAAGAAAAAATAATTTTGATTCACTCGAATCGATTCATGAACATTATATCCATGGTTTGCAAAGATTGCATTCTTAATTTATAAATATCTTAGTTCATGAACTTAAGTACGCATATCGGTACGCATACTTAAGTACCCGGACTGAGCTTGTTTTCAGTTCACAAACTCCAGCAGAAATTCACGGGATATGAACTTCCGACAGTACGCATACAGGTACGCGGACTTAGCTCCGGTTATCCTGATCAGCAAAGTACGCATACTTTGGTTCAAGGATTTTGGACTTACACAAGTATGAATACACATACAATGTTTATGTCACTACACCAAATTCCCATATTCGTAAAAGGAATTCGTAACGGCTTAATGGCCGTTACAAAACTCCCGTTACAAATGGCCGTTACAAAGAATTCGTAACAGGATGTAACCGTTACTAATTTTCTTAAAATTCGTAGTAGAGCCAGCCTTTACGAATTTTTTTATAGGCGTGCAAGTCACACGCTTGGTCACACTTTGGGTCGTAACACCTTGAGTATGTGCGTGTGCCATTCACACGCGTACAATTGTGTTTCCACCCAAGATGAATAACACTAGGGATATTTCCTCCCATGCGTGTGCCATTCACATGCGTGATTTTGAGGATATACCCTAGTGAAATCCAGATCGAGTTTTCATTTTTTATTTCTCTTTTTTTTCTCTTCTGCTCCTGCCTCTCTTCTCTTTCTCTTTCTCTTTCTCCTCTTCTCATCGCCTCCCCTGAAGAGATTGGGGTTTCAGTCAAATAGATTAGAGATTATAGTTTGACAACAGTTTCGATCGTAAGTTTTCATTAATCGTCTGTTCTTTTAATTAGGGTTTTGTATTTTATGGTTTTCTTCATCTGATATAAATCGAATACGATTTTTTATTTTTTAATTTCGTTTTAGGTTTTTGTGTTAGGGAATCAAAGGGATAATTGATTTAGGGTTTCTTGTTCAGTTGATTATGAGATTCGGGTTTCTGATTTAGGGCATTTTATTCAGATTTATTTTCAGATGCAGATGTGAATGAAGTTGATAAGTTGACTGAGAAGCTACAAGGGGTTGGGATTGCTTCTGCTAGTGCTGATGGGGCCGTCCTAACAACTTCTAAAGGTAATTTTGATGTTTTGGGTTGTTGGTTATTTTTAGTATTCTGCAATGTAAACCCAAATCTCTCGTGACAGTGTTGTTTGCAGTCTATACTCTTAATTAGAATCTATTGGAGAAAAAGTAGCAAGATGAAGATTTTGCAGTATTGGGTATAAAACTCAATCTCTTGCTTATTTTGTTTGCTCTGCTCTTTGTAAAAATATCATGGTTGTTTTTATCTCTGGTTCATGTCTGTGATTTTGGATATGGAAGTAGCTTATGCTCTTTCTAGTTCTTCATTCTGGATTTTCCAGAGCAGTTTTTCTAGCTGTTAATGTTGTTGTCTAGCTTAATCTTGCTGCATACTTTGAGATGATATTTCATTATAAGTGTTGCAATGTTTTTTAAACTATATGTTTGACAGCTTATAGAGTGGGTCTTTCATTGAGAAGCTGCTAGCTACTGGTTTTTGCTTCAACATGTCAATGATTTGCCATGCCTTCTTTTTTGTATGAGTATTTATTTTGGGAGTCCCTTTTGTTTTGACGATGCTTAGTCTTGGTTTATTAAATTTCTGGAAGCCTTCTCTAATTGAAAGGCATTTCTAGTTTGATTGTTCTATTGGTTTTCTAATTGTTAAGTTGGTTGTGTAAAGCGTACCAGATAGTTTGAAGATTAATAGTTACGAGTCTGTAGAACAAAACTGAGGTCAGTAAATGTTTGTGTACGTGTGTGCAAGTGTGTGCTCTATGAAAAAGGGTTCTCCCAAGAGGTTAGTAGAGATGCTCTGGGGCATGTAAGTAAGGAGTGACAAGCAAGGTTTCCCAATGAAGCAAGGAGTGTTGACTTCAGGCAGAGTTAGGCTCCTGCTACATAGAGATACATAGAATGTGAATAGATTGTAGTTTGAGTTGTTCGATTGTAATTTCTTGGTTTCTATTGATTTGCATAGTTTTGTAATTTCGCTAGTCTATTCTTTTCAGGAACTCCTAGCTTCCGTGGACAGGGAAGATGTAATGGTGAGAGGAGAAGGAAGTCTGTCCGTGGGTGCATCGTGAGCCAAGAGATGTCTGTGCTGAACTTGGTTTTCTTGAAGAAGGGAAAGAATGATCCACCTGGGTTGACTGATATGGAGCATGGGTATGTTGTTAATTTTAATACATATTCCAGATTTCTTCATTTCTGTTGTGCTTTCTCGGTTGATACAGTTGTCGAGATCGGTTGATCCCTGTAATTGTGGCATTAATGTTGTTCTTATCCTGCAACATAAGGTACTGAGGCAGCAGTAATGTGAACAGAATGTGGAAAAGAGGAGATCCTTCTAGATTCATTACTCATGGGGGTAATTTCTTATCAAGATAAAGGATATCGAGAATCGGTTTTTCAGAGCTTCTGAATGTGGAAAAGAGGTGTCCAGAATGCTTGAAACTAACAAAGTTGTGTCCAAATTTTCTGATGGTAAAGGTAATTTTTTTCTGGTTTCTGTGTAAAACTTTTCCTTGTAATGTTGAATGTCCAATAGACCTGCGAATTACTTGTTCTTTCTTGGAATTGTATATTCTGCATGTTACGATATGAGTTTATGTGATGCATATCCTTCGTAGAGTTTTCTGTATTCGTAGGGACATCAGGGGCACCTATTTTTCTTGTGGCTTTTCATCTAGCTTGTTGTCACAGGGGACTGGACCTTACCTCTCAAGTTATTTTCCTTCCTTATTCATGTAGATCGATTAAGATTTCTTTAATTTTAAAAAAAAAATAAAATAAAATTTTAATTTTCGGACAATCACATGGATGTTTATTTTTTGATACCTGTTGCCCATTTCCAACTTGTGTAGAACCTCCAAAACAGGTGACAAAGGCTATTACATGGTACCGGTCGCCATCTTCACAGTCGTCTTCATTAAGAAATCGCCTCACTTCAGCATCGAGAGATGATGACTATGAGAGCGAGAGAGACTTTAATGGAGTTTTAAATGATCACAGGAAGTTACTCGTCCACCTTGGACAGACTGTACGCATGGGAAATGAAGCTCTATGCTGAAGTGAAGGTAATTGTTATGATTCATTTTGATGATAATAGTGGATATTGTGTTAACATTTAGGCACCCCCTGTGCAGCATAGACAGTTTTACTTGCAAAAGAGTGTTTACCACTATCTCAACATCGGATTTGTGAACACAACTGCTCCATATATAGGTTATAAGTATAAGTTTTGCGTTTCGGTGATTCTTGTATTTGTGCCTAACTTACAGTTACTAGCCTATACTTAAATCGAATCATTTTAATTTTCTGTAGGCCAGTGAATGTGTTAAGAGAAAGTATGACCAGAAATGCAACCAACTCAAAACATTCTAGTGGCAATTGATAGTTTAGACCTGCTAATTTTTATTACTTATAATTTGTATTCTGTTCTTTTTCATTTCAGGGAAAACCATTGAAGGTACTGCTGCGTATTCAGGAGACGTTATACCGATTGTGCAGGTAATAGACATTCTAATCGTGATAGTGTTTCTATGTACTTCGTTGTCTAATCATATTTCTAGGCCTCTTCTCCGTATAAACTGATTGGTTATAATGTAACAGCTTCAGGATATGAACATTGTGCAATAAACAACGCAGGTTGTTGGAAGCAGACTCGTGATGGAAAGACATACTCTGCCTGTGATGTAAGTGGTTCAGCCACTGTATTTTTCATGATTTCTCTGGGGTTTCCCTTTTTATTTCACCACCACCGCCGTTTCTGGGTTTAACATAGTTTATCTTACTGAGTGGTAACAATGACTTGTAGTAATTTCTTACAGCAATCTTTCTACTTTTATCATCTTAAAAAATGTGCAAGAAATAGCCAAATTTTGAATTTGAACCAAAAATGTAGGTTCTTCGCTCAAAGTTATTCAGTTGACACATTTATTGGATGCTAGGGTGTATTCGATTTTTATTCATCATGTCTCTGTGATGCTATAAGAACGATAAAGTTGATTATTTCTTCGCAGGATCTGACCCAGTTGCATTTGCTTTTCCAGGCAAACGACAAAGTTGGAGGAAGATTTATATAGTTCAGTTACATATTACTTGGAATGCATGTTGGACCTACAACTGCTGGAAGAGGAGAATCATATTTGTTGAACAAAAGAGAAGGTCAATTCATTACCTGGCATATCGTCTATTTTACTACTGATCATCTAATTTACTGATGGGGTATTGAATTTCTAAAAAAATTTCTCAAGTATGAGTTGGAAGTGTCTAATTTACTACTGATTGTTCCAATTCATTTCCTTGCAGATCGGACGATGGTGGTTGCTTGCCTTACAGAAGGTGTTCCAATTCTTATTTACTACTGAAATAAGAAAGAAGTATTTATTTTACATTTCAGGAAAATATTGCAGAGAAATTTCTTCAAGAAGCCACAACAGCAACATCAAATTAATTCCGGTGAAATAGCTGAACAAGGAGCCACAGCAGCAACATCAAATTTTTGCAACGCAGCAACAACATCATATTCTAATACCACAACAACGTCATTTCCAGTTGCAATTGCAACCTCAACAATTTCCACTACAGATACATTCATGAAGCCAAATTAGTTACCACAAGCAGGTAATGTTTTTATTTTCTAAGTGAATTTTCCTCGTCTCTCAAAGACGACACTAATCTAATCACACATTGTTTACTTCTTACCATGATGTTTTCCCTAGCCGTAGTTATAGATATTTTTGGTTTGTTTCATGCAGTATGGGTTTGCAATTCTGAACCTAAAGCCAGGGATTATGGAGAACTTTATGAAACTAGTGTTTGGAAGTATCTGCAAGTTTTGAGTAAGTTTCTATATAATATTTAAGATGAACTTACAGCGATTTAAGTGCATATGAACTGAACTTGGGAAATTTCTATGTATTCCATTTGGTACTTAAAGAATTTGTATTCTTTTTTGATGTGAATCGAGTGAATATTAATGTGAATTAATTAAATGTTAATATGAATTGATTGAAGAAAGTATTGTTGAATGTGGATGATTGATAAAATGGAAGTGTATGCAGGTTATTTGTATTTTCCGGTAGAAAATGAACTGCCGGTCAACATTGACCTGGCCAATAATGAGCATGACCAATTTTGACCAGGTCAATGTTTACTGGCAGTAAATTTTTCTTCTGTTACGAAAAACATTCGTAACGGCTTGCAGCTGTTTCAACCTACCACGTAGTAATGGCTTGCGGACGTTACTAATATGCCACGTAGTAACGGTTAGAGCCTGTTACGACCATGTTGTTACAAAAAATCGTAATGACCATCGGGTGTTACTAGGTGTCATTTCGTAATGGCCGTAAGCTGTTGCTGATGCCATTACAACCAAGAATCGTTACGGCTCCATTGCTGTTACGAATCCCAAAATTTGGTGTAGTGTGTCCAAACATGGTTATATATTCTAAACTCTCATTTCAATCATTGAAACATTCTTAGAGGATGTTATATAGTTGTTATTCACAAACTATTTTTCATCAAAGCGATTTTCATGTAATTGAAATAATCATGACTTTTGTCACTAGTAAATATGAACTTGGCCAAAGAGAAAGCTTACCAATACATATTTCGAGAAATAGATAAGCGAGATAAACTCGGCTCGAAATAGCAAATGTGTATAATCGAAGTCTATATAGCACTAAGACTTTTGTCTCAAGATAGGAGATAGAGTAGATAGACTTTTAAGTGATAGATAAGTTCAAGTCTCCACATACCTTTTTGTCGATGAAGTTCCACCAGTTCCTTGAGTAGTTCTTCGTCTTTGCATGATGAACACCGTGGAGTCTAGAGCTCAACTACACTTTCTATCCTAGTCCGAGACTTAGCTATAAGTAGACTAGAAATCAGGACTTATAGTTTTGGCAACTAAACTTGACAAACAATCCTGAGATAGCAACGCTTGCGAGTTCGACTGAGCACTGCTCTAACAACAGTCAAGTTCATCAACCTATCGGACTTCTTATGGTAATACCAAACATCGGAGGTTAACTTGGCTACCTGCTCCCTAAGATGTCTAAGTTCACCAGAGCTACTAGCTGGCAGGCGTAGGTTCTCTCAGGACTAGGCTACTATGAAAACACTAAAACAAAGCTTAAAGAGGAGAAGGAACGAACCTATGACTTTGGAAGATTCAATGGCCAAAGCAGAATCAGCAGCCTTGCATCCCTCCTCAGCAATCTTCACAGCATTGTTGGCTTTCTCAATAGCTAGAAAGCAGGATTTTAAGGACCTCGAAGCCTTCCTCATATTCTCCAACGAAGATATTCTGGAAACAGAAGCAACATCACCAGGAGAAGGATGATGTGCGCTAACAAAGGTATAATCTTGGCGGGCACGCTCCAGCAGAGCACTCAAGTGAGTACACTTAGCCCTATAGAACTTGAACAAAGTACATCCAACATTGATTTGTTTGCTAAGCTGCAAACAACGGAGCATAAGAAAAAGCAAAGTTTCTAACTATAGGTGCAGAGAAGTACGAAGAAAGTTACTTACCGAGAACAAGGAAAGACGAGGAAGGAAATCAGCGTAGGTATCCATGAAAGCTTCCATCTCTTGGATACTACCCATGCGGACTTCACCAAAACTCTGACTGGAACGAAGAAAGTCTGGATCGAAGAATAGATCCTTGGCCATTTGATACTGAGCAGTCAAAGTATCCAACCTCGAAGCAATCCCCAAAGAATCAGTCAGCTGATGACGATCAACCTCAGCAGCAAAAGGACCCTTAGAATCCCGAAGTATGGATTCAAGGATAGCATCGTCAGAGCTCTCAAGACTCAAGCTATCAGGTAAGTTACCCTTCTCAAGATCAGTTGAAACCCCACCAGTCGTTTGAGAGCGAACATGGGGCACAAGTACTGAACCCTCACCACGATTAAGAGACGTCATGGTGGATGAGCTGGGAACCAAAGAGCTTGATTAGAAGCACCACCTAAGTCCATGTCACCAGCAGAAGGAAGATTACCAAGTACGGTCCAATCTGGTGACGAAGGTGGGGGACCAGCAACTTTGCTAATAGGGGCAGTAGAAACAGACTGAGCACTTCCCAATGAAGTGGGCTTAACATTGAAGGAGAATCTGGCAAGTGAAATCACAACATTCTTCTTCGGCTCAGAGTCTGAGCTACTAACCCTCACAACCGAAGCTACACCCTTCGCAAACGAACCACTCGAATCGAGCGAAGTGGAAGGAGAAGATGGAAGACTCTTGAAGGATATCACCACGACACTAGTAGTAACCAAAGCAACAGGATGCAAATCACTAGGAGCATAAACCGCAGGTACCTTCGGCAGCAGAGAAGGAATTGCAACTTGGGTACTAACTTGGTTCATCAATGGAGAACCTCCATCAGCATGAAGGGTATCACCTTCCACAGAGCCAGCACGAATGGGACTAGGGCTATCTTTGGCAAAATCTTCCTCAATATCATCTAAGTGGGGACTAAGGGCAGTATCCTCGATATCCTCCATGTCTTCGTCATCCAAATCTTCCCCAACGGTCTTAGGATCCTCATCGGGTTCTTCAAAATCAATCACAGCTTTTAACTTACCTTTCTTCTTGGAAGACTGTAGAAGAACACATGCGCAAGCTATGGATTAGGGGCAAAATACTAAGGAATCTACGAATACTAAGGTAAGATTATAATCCTTACCTCCGCAAGTGTTGGATTAGTCGCTTCAATCGAATCCCTCATTTTCCTCGTCCTGGTAGCTACGGAGTTAGCAGCAGAGCCCGGAGTAGTGCCAGCACAAGAATCAGGAGAATTCTGCAAAGGAAACATCAAAAATACTTAGAAAAAGGAAACAAAGGTGCTAAGGAAAAAAAATATGAAACCGCTGTAACAAACGAAGGTTACCTCGTGAGAAGTAGCAGGGTTGAAGACCCAAGGTTGATATCCATCATATTTAGCAGGCAGATATGAAGCTGTACGAGGAACACTGGGATCTGTGGTGGTAAAACCATAAGCCCGGGGACCCACAACGCGACGAGGAGTACGCGCCCAATGGTCATCATGGTCTAGACGAATACGATCATACTTCGGCAAGAAAAGATTAGCAGAATAGGGGATGACAATCAACCCAGTCATGTCAATCTCCTCATGCAAACAAAGGCTATTACCTTCCCTAATCTGCTTAGCAGTAACATGGATACGACGTGGACCGACACACCAGGGGAGAAGATTGCTTTTCTAGATGGCATCAACATAGGTATCATTGAAATTGGCAGGAGTGTAATCCCCTTGCTTAGATCTCCCAGCAGCAAAAGGGTCGTAAGACTTCAAAGTAGTCTTACCTTTGCTGCGGTACAAACACTCACGAAGGGCACGCCAATAATTACCGTTTTATTGCATGACCCCTCGAACCTGAGTTTTGTTCATCGGATCATCCCTGTAGACAAGACATCATAGTAGAATGGATCCTTTCTACTAAACATACGCAGAGACATACCTGCGTCCACTTGGCCAACACTAATCAACAAATTATTCTCATCATAAGGGAAGCTCCGGATCGGGATTCAGTGAGAACTCAGGCAGCTATCAACAAAGGAATGTCAAACTTATGCAGGCGGAAAGACTTGGAGATCTCATCCAAGGACAAGTTAATGTAGCTATCTTTGTCACGCAGTTGCATCATTTGGAGTTCATAATGAGGTGGAGGAGGAGGAATCCTCAACAGCAACCTCTTCAACCCCAGGTTCCGCAGCCACTACTTCGATTCCACATTCATCTCAGTTTCCGCAGGCATCTCAGTCTCCTCAAGAGGTGGGGAAGGCGTAGCATCAGGATGATCCATACACGGAGGTGGGTTCAGTAACGATCTAGGCTTCAAATCTCTACGCATAGGCTTCTACGGGAATCTCATAATCCTAACATCAGAAAACACAGTCCTTCAACAATAGCGGACAAAAATTGCAGTTTCTCAAAAACGAATTTGTGGCAAAAACAACATACTTTGGGCATGGGTTTATCCAAACCAACCAAAGGAACAATTTTAATTCTTCACAAAGCGAAACGAAGGGTTATCAACCATCATGATCGAAATTGCAGACGATGAAAGGTCATGGCATGATCATGGTGAAATCACAAAATGGAAACAAACCCAAGTTCTCATACAACATGAAGAGGCAAAGGGGAATCAAATTATCACATGCAAGATTAATAGCGACTCAACAATCATAGAGAGGGAGAAAAAATCAAAGCATGGGAATATGAAGAGTTTCAATAAAGCCGAGAGCAGCACATACTACCTGTCGATGAAGAAAAAGCAAAAGCTTTTGGGAGTCGATGAAAACCAACAGTTGGAAGAAAAGGAGACGAGAAAATCTCTGAGAAACGGATAGAGAACGACAGTTCGTGAAGAGAGGATAAAGTTAATGAAATTCTTTCTTTTATTCTCTTCTTATTGGCGGCTAGAGAATCCAAAAATTTGGATGTCCATAAATTCAAGGGGAAGTTATTGCATGAAAGGATGTATGAGGACCACCCAAGCCGTATGTGCAAAAATGGCGGCGTTATGGAAGTTTTTTCTTCCAATCCTACAAATGGTAGAATATGAAAAAAAAAAGGGCAAACAGTGAATATCAATATTTTGCGGAGCCCATGTCACGATTTTAGTGGTCGCGTGCAGGATAACTGTGTACACAGAGGAATCTGAGTAGCAGAAGACGCATTGGCATATCTAATTTATCCCATCCCAAAGCAAGATCGTGCTTATGGCTAGATTCACCACGTTGAAGTCCGTTATGGCGTTGGCCACGAACATAAAGTGGTTTGGCACGTAGGTGCGCTATTCATGGCGCGTTGGAGCGTTTGGCATGCTACTGCGGCAAGTTAGCACGTTTGGCATGTTTGGCATGCCGTTAGCATGCCATTGGTATGTTGGTGCGGTCTTTGGGAAGCCAATTTGGCATGGTGACCACTTGACGCAATTCCGCCTCTTTTAATATTGTGGCAGGTTTAGAGCAACCTGATTGGTCAATAAAAAGAGGGGGCCGGCCAAGCACGGTCGTGGATACACTTCTGGTGCGCGTGGAAGATTTAACACGACCTGATTGGTCGATGGGGAATAGGGTCGACAAGTATGGGCCCAGCCAAAACTCATGGGAGTGTGGCAGGTTTAAAGCGACCTGATTGGTCGGTAGGGAATAGGGGTCGGTTGGGTAGCATGAGGTGTGGCCACTTGCAAGTGGCGCTGGATGGCCTATGGCCACACCTTCTTTCGTTGCTGCTCCTACTCCTCAACACCTTTATTCTTTGATTTCTGATTTTGGGTAGGACTTTGTACCTACTAATCCAAGGCGGATCAATTGCTTAGTTTCCTAAGCATAATTTCGACCAACGAGGTCTAATATACCGCGCAGGGCGCAAAACCCTAATTTTGCAAATTAGTCGGGTTAACGAATCTTGTGACTTATCACAAAATTGATTGAATTCTATGTGTTGACACAAAATTATTTATTACCATAGAGCAGTATGCTTTCTGATTGAGTAGTTTATGCAAGGACCTTAACCTTGATACTTGGAAATTCATGCTACTCTGCTGCGAGTGAACACAAATTCGTCATGCCATACCAATATTAAGGGTTCTGCCGGGGAACATATCATAGGAAAGTACTCAGTGGGTCTTATATTAATAAATAATATAGACAAGACGCAGAAATTTACAGAGTATCTGGGATTATTGCTATATGCACCAGTCTGGATAAATTTCATGCAAATATATTTAATGGCTCAATAATGCGTCAGCTGAGAGTTTGAACACTCATCACTTTTATATGGCTCCGTTTCTTTGCAGAGTGACGGCACATAAATGCAAGGTTTTACAAATTTAACCCTGAACTAAAAACCACCATCAACATTAAGTCCCCTGCTTAACCCGTAACAGTGGCATTGTTGCGGGTAAGCATGAGATGGTGACAGACAAGGATAAAAATCAAAAGGGCAAGTCAGGAAGAGATTTCCAGGAAAAATTCGACTAACCTTTGGAAGGAGGCATGAGGAATCTTTGATCCTTGTATTGGCGGCTTGGCGTACTCCCGGCTTGGCCATAGGATGCTGGTCTTAGCGCTGCCACTTTGACCACGTAACGATGATGATGACGCTGCAACCATGGCCACGGAACGGTGAAGATGACACTGCAACCTTGGCCACTGAACGGTGATGATGGCGCTACTTACTTGACCACGGAGCGGGCGGAAACGGCGCTGCTGGCTTGGTCCGTGGAATCGGTGGATGGCGCTGATGGCTAGGTCGTGGAAAAGTGGAGATGACGCTGCTGGCTTTGGTCCGTGGAACGGTGGATGGCGCTGCTGGCTTTGTCGCGGAAAGATGGAGATGGCGTTGCTGGCTTTGGTCGTGGGGAGCTGAATCCGCGGGCCCAACTGCCTTCTTCTGTGCATGGCCCAAAAGAAACCTTCTTCTACTCAAACTCCAAAAGAGCTATGCATATAAAAAGGTGTTGCCCATCCTTTTTATTTTTGCATCGTTGGCTTTGTTTCCACGTCTCCGTGTTAGCAAAGCAGAAAGGCAGGCGAGCATCTTTCAGGTATGTGTTCCAACTTTTTCTTCCCTTTTCGTTTGCTCTCTTATGTTGGTGTAAACCCTGGCCATAGGCATGTCTTCCATAAACTTGTAGAAATACTTCAATATGAATGATTCCTCCTTGCTAGTAGTATCGTAGTAATGTTAGCCACCACATTAACAACAACGAAGACAATTATTATGCAAAGTAAACATGCATAGGCGGGTGGCCGCCATCGATCTCTTTTCCATAAAACCTATCTTTAGGGTTTTCCTTTTCCTTTTAGGGAGCCGTGAGCATAATTCCCGGCAAGATACGTTTTTTTTTTTGTTTTAGCCAAGTGCATACTTCCCGCGGCAAGACACGATTTTGTCCAAGGGCATACTTCCTGCGGCAAAACACGATTTCGGCCAAGATCATATTTCCCGCGGAAAATTACGGCTTGTTGAAACGAGTATCAGTCCTCATTCCCTTTGTCTATGCGCGCCATGACTTGTGGCCAAATTTTTTTTCCGTGGAAGACTCGCGTTGATTGTACTTGATTCTGACAAAGTCATCGTGCACGGTTTCCTCCAAAGTAGTAACTTTTTATGTTTTTGCTCCGTTGTAGTTACTTTGAAAGCGAAAGCAGCATAAAGAGATTTCGTTAAGATGTCACCTGAAAGCAGTCCTGTCGTCGCATTGAAAAACACTAACAACTCCAAGCCGAACACAGGCGATGAATTCTTTACAAAGTATTCCATAGTTAAGAAGACCCATCCCAAATATGTGGAAACTCTTCTGACCGGTTCAGAGAATGAAGGAGATGTGGAATCAGTCGGTCTAGGGCGCGTAATGCGATTTTTCCTCCAGAAGAAAGAATATCCTGCTTCTTCCATTGATTTCAAGATCTGTCATAGTCCACTGCGTTCCTTTGATAAATGGATGAAATTCATGGTAAGAAAAGACCATGTGAAGGCCAATCTGATTGGGGCACAAATCATAAATGTTGTCATGGCGTCTGCAACACTGCAGATCAGGAAAGACACCGCGGGATTGATCACTTTTATCTACAGATGGTGTCCGGATACTCGCACAGCCATATGTAGGTGGGGTGAAATGACCATTTCTTTGGAAAGTGTCGCCATTTTGTTGAACCTTCCAATAACAGGGAACCTTGACGTCACTTTATCTGCTGAAGAAGAAAAGATGCATGCCGTCCTCTCCACGAAATCAGAAGGATACGTTCGGAAGAATTATGAGGAAAAGTGCTTCTACAACTGGTGGGTGTCTGAATGGTTCCCGGACGAGCCAGATTCGGATCAGGTGCTGGATAGTACACACCATGTTGCGGAATTTTTAGCTCTGTGGGTATCCAGAGATAATTTTGATGATGGCTCTGGCCAAAAGTAGATAAGACAGGAGCTCATCAAATTTGCTATCAAATTGGCGAAAGGCGTTGCTCTTCCTATAAGTAGCTTGTTTCTTGGCTCCTTGTACACCCATCTGGATCATCTGGATGCAGACATGTATGCTTCTAATGGATACATGAAAGTAGACTCGTATGTTCGTGTAGCCTTTCTCCAAACGTGGTTGTGGGAGCATTCCAAAAATTATGCTCCTAAACCGATAACTTCATTTCATGACTCATACGACGGCTCAAGGATACTTCGTTGGTTGAAAAAGCGCCCAAAACCTGGCTCAAAGCTCATTGATTTCCTTGACAACGCGTATGCGATTAACTTTCGTCCCTGGGCTCCAGTCCATGTATCCATAATTCAGCCGAACACTTTTGCTTCTACGCCGGGCACGACTTTGCATTCTACTGAAAAGAATATGAGCATTGGAGAGATTGTGTTCATGCAAAGCTGCATACCCCGATATGTGCCATATTTTTTTCAGAGGATCTATTGAGGAGGTTCCTTATAATATTGATAGGGCTGCTCGGCATATTGAGGATCTATTGAGGGATTTGACCATTCCGTTGTCAGATAATGTCTCCAGAAGAATTATTTCCAGTCGTTCTTGACGCCAGTTCCTTTGCACCGAATAAAATCCTTCCTTTCCTGCTCTCAGAACGAAATCCGGCAACGACCTCCAAATATAATGTATTTTGGCAGGAGGAGTTCCTTTCTATTCATCAATTCGTGCAGGATATCGTGACAAATCCACGCGGCAGGCCTTCCTCTAAGGTTTTAGCGGAACACTCATTGTTGAGGGATCCTCCTCCTATTAAGCGGAAATCTTCCAGCCCAGACGTGGACAGTCCCCAGAAAAGAGAGCGAAGGTCGAAAAATCGTGCAGGCGGCTTTCGGTCGGGTTTGAAAACTCTTGTGACCTTCAGTTCTTCCAGCACACGAGTAAGCATGACCTCCTTATTGACTTGGCCGAATTGCATAAATCTTTTGTTTCGTCGCTGAACATTTTTTTTTTCGCTTAGGGACTCGACAAAACAAACGCTTTTGCCAGGCTTGCACGCAGCCAAAAGATGGTGCCTCTTGAGGAAGGATCTGACGACAATGAGTCTATTTAAGGTGAAGAAGAATCCGAAGGGAAGAAA
This sequence comes from Papaver somniferum, assembly GCF_003573695.1. Classification (NCBI taxonomy): domain Eukaryota; kingdom Viridiplantae; phylum Streptophyta; class Magnoliopsida; order Ranunculales; family Papaveraceae; genus Papaver; species Papaver somniferum. The sequence continues at coordinate 53,398,641 of NC_039365.1, forward strand.
AGCTCGGAATCCAGTAGTGATGAGATAAGAACTTCTGAAAGTAGTGTTGAGTCTTCCTCCAGCGGGTTCACAAATGAGTCGGTGAGCTTTCTACACATTTTTTTTTATCTTGAATAAATATTCAATCTGTGATGTTATATAAGAAAACTATTCCTGGAGATAACCCTGAGATGGAGACTCGTCACAGTGAATATATAATTTCGTCTCCAATCATGAAATTTGTACCCGTTGGAAATTTGGAGATGGAGGTTGATCGTCATGAAGATGTTGATGTGTCTCGAATGATGGGAAACACTTATGCGACTGCTGGCGCAATTGTTGCCAAGGAACCCTTGTTGGCTGCAGATTCAGCTGCGGGAGCCGCTTTCATCCCTCCATTCTTGGCTCCTTATGAAGATCACGTGCTTATTGGAGGTTTCAGTATACCAATTAAGTATGCGGCGTTGTATACCAAGATATGGGAAAGGTTTGGACATATTGCCACAACCAAAAAGATCACTAGACGATTTGTGCTGGTCAAGCGTATGTAAGAAGCTTTATCTTCGATTCACGACATGTGCAACGTGACTGGCCATACCGTTTCTGAAGATGTAGTCTCAAGATGGAAGTTTCACCGGGATATATGCGTAGGCTTTAAGTTCAACGTCTCCTGATTATGTGATGGTTTTTCCGAGATCCAAAAGTTGCAGGATGAAGCGATTGAAGGTCCCTCCGCGGATGTAATCAGTCAACAGGAAGCAAAAATCGAAAGATTTTCTCAGGAGTTGAAGCTGAAACAGGCGGCTTTTCAAAGCGCGAAGATGCTTTCTCCAAGAAGAACAAGCCATTGTTGGATGATTTCCCTTGAATATCTTCTGTCTTTCGAACTCCCTTTGCTTATGTTTTTTTTTTTGAATGGCAACAGAAACGCCTAATTTATAGTTTGATTTTCTGGTCTTTGGATTGACAGGTGACTTCTTCCTATGAGAGTTTTGGATTATTTTGGAATGAATTATTATTGAAATAATGACACTTTTGATTATAACAGTGAGTAGCACAATTATTCCAGGAAATTTGTGAAACCGTGAATGTTGCATGAAAAGGGAAAAATATGTAATAATATGAAATTTCGGGACAACTGGGTTATCGGTTTCTATTGTCAATGTGAAATTGATGCCTGTACACACCTTCAATAAATACGAAACGGCAAATTGTGTAAACATCGTCTGACAAAACTTACTCGCTTTAAGGTATTTTGATAAAACTGAATCTTCAGGGCGTGAATCCGGGTTTTATGAGTGACGTCTTCTTAGCCGCGATAAGTCCCCAGTTATCGTCCGTGAAACATCTTTACGTTGATTCGCGATAAGGCGGAGAATCTCTAGTTTCCAAGCGCAATTCCCATGAATCTATATTCCCTTGAACAATGCGCTTCAGAGCGTTGCACTTACTGGTAGGATGATGGATAAATCTGTGGTAATGATAATATCTTGGATCTAGCATCTCTTGATCAGTTGGTGGATGCCATGCTGGGGGTAGTTGTACCACCCCTTCTCGTACCCAAATCTCCAGAAACTCCAGAATTCTTCTGATGGACAATGGGAGTATGGATATTCTGGGTCTGACTTTTCTTGCATCAGTGGTCGCTGTGGTGAGAGCTCTGGAAGGCGTCGGTATAAAGCTCTTTTAGAAGGTGGGACCCTCGCTTGGGCGATCATTGATTCATGAGCGGATCACTTTCATCCACCATATTTTTGAAGGGCAACTTCTCTTGAGAAGTCCACGTCAGTGGCAGCAACACGAGGTGACTGAGATGGATACTGGTCGCTTCCGCCAGCGTCTTGGCAGATTTCCCCCTCCCCAGGTACTTCTCTCCTAAGTAAAGCAGTCATGGATGCAGACTGTTGGACGACTCTTTGAACCTCCGCGAGGATTTGGAGATATATGTTTTCCCACAAGGCTTCATGGACGACTCCTTATCTTTGTCCTGCGGACACTGCGATGCTCCTGGAAAGTCTCCTTCCTTGGTCTTGTGAAACTGTCTTGGCTCTCTGCCGTTGTAAAAATCCAATTGGATGTTTTTCTTCTATTTTTGTACGGAATGGCTACGTGATCCATCTGCATCTTCGTCGGTAGAAGTACATTCCTTGGCCAAAGAATGGACGTCCTTCAGGATACGAAGCGTCTCATTTTGTCATCCAATAATATCAACTTGATTTGCATCCATATCCTCTAGCATTTTTATCATGCCTGACATGGTTCTTGAGAGGTTTGAACGACTCGGATACATCTGGGAAGCTGGGATTTTGATCGAAAAATGGGTTTTAGTTAAATGATTGAACTAGGCCTAAGACCAATTGGGTTGGAAACAAAACTGAAAGTTGAATTTGCAACCGAGAGATTTAACCTCCCACTGTGGTCTCCAATTGTTTATGGGTAAAACCTGTTTCTGCTGGTTTTGGTAAATTTGGGTGTGTGGATAAGAAACAAATCTAAACCTAAAACAAATGCACTGCACGGGAGTACTTTATATTCGAGAGATCAATCTGTACAATCCTAGACTAAACAAAAAAATGTCGTTCCAGTTTTGCTTCGGTCACAAAGTGAAGGAGAAGGGTTGGTCTTAGGGAGGGAAGCGAAGAAGGTGTTGAGACCAGAATGGTTAATTCTGAAGGTGTGGCTATTTATGACTTGTATCAGAATTTGGAACTGGGTTGCGGAATGAAAGCTATCAGTTCTTTGGTATTTTTCTGGATATCGTGTTGTTGTTCTCACCAAAACCTGTTGTTTGGTGGAAATAGGTGAAACCTATATGTACAAGTCATAATTGAACGCACCCTGGTTTCATAAGAAGTGGGAATGACTGAGTGATGGAAGAGTGGAGCAATGTGTAACCGCCAGAAACCACGTTACCACGATGAAGGAAACGGGTTTGTTTACACCCATTACTTCTTTCCACCACTAACTTCCCTGTTTCCTGACACTTTCTTATAATGGTCGTGTTGCACGCCGCACGCTGCAAACCGCCAGACCAATACTCTGATGAGTATCCCCCAGTTTGTGACATGTTTGATGTCTCGAGTGTTTTCGTGGAAAATATGTAGCAGTCTGCTATGTGTGGCAAGTCAAAGTCAAGAGACTTTCCACAGGAAAATAGCATGTGGTGCTATTTGGCTTGTCTTGGCTGGTCGCCCAAAACTTTCCACAGGCCTGTCAATTCAATGGCGAATTTGGACAGCCAAGATTGCATCTTATGAGAAAGGGCGGCCATTGATTATGGCTACAGCCTGTTGGTGCCTGACAATAACATAGTGGCGCCATTGGCACATGCCAATAGTGTAGTGGCGCTTTTAGCACATGCCAGTGGCATGGTGGCATGGTCGGCATGGTCTGTGCATGCCAGCGGCACGATGGTGCAAGTGGCGCCTGGCATAGCCATGGTCATCAGATTTGGCACATTGGTGTTGGACTCAAATGTGGTGTGGAAACATCAGTTCCAGTAGACATATCAATCCCAATGTTCTGTGGAACATTATTTGGCTTGGTTGGCGTAGCAACTTTGCCTAAATTAGGGTTTGGCATGCGAAACCCTAATTAGCGCATACGGCGTGCGGCATGCGACCGTGGTACATCGACGTTTTGTGCAAACGAAGCCAGATCCACGCCAAAGGAACCATAGCCAGGAGATCATGTGGAAATGGCCACATGAGAAAGTATTTCCACGAGTGGCTATGGTATGGCGCCTTTATTAGGGTTTCCTAAATCCGCACGACTCGTGGCATGTTGTAGGGCCCGAAGTGGCATAGTTTGTGCCACGACTGGAAATTAGGGTTTCTTCTAACGCCACTAAAGCAAGATCGTGCTTATGGCTAGAGTAACCACGTTGAAGTCCGTTATGGCATTGGCCACGAACAGAAAATGGGTTGGCACGTAGGTGCGCTATTCATGGCGCGTTTGGCGTGCTACTACGGCAAGGTAGCACGTTTGGCATGCGCGTTTGGCATGTTGGCGCGGTCTTTGGGAAGCCAATTTGGCATGGTGACCACTTGACGCAATTCCGCTTCTTTTAATATTGTAGCAGGTTTAGAGCAACCTGATTGGTTAATAAAAAGAGGGGGCAACCAAGCACGGTCGTGGCCACACTTCTGGTGCGCGTGGAAGATTTAACGCGACCTGATTGGTCGATGGGGAATAGGGCCGGCAAGTATGGGCTCAGCCACAACTCATGGGAGTGTAGCAGGTTTAAAGCGACATGATTGGTCGGCAGGGAATAAGGGTCGGTTGGGTAGCATGAGGTGTGGCCACTTGCAAGTGGCGCCGGATGGCCTATGGACACACCTTCTTTCGTTGATGCTCCTACTTTGCGGCTCCTTTATTCTTTGATTTCTCATTTTGGGTAGGACTTTGTACCTACTAATCCACGGCGGATCAATTGCTTAGTTTCTTAAGCATAATTTCGACCAATGGGGTCTAATATACTGCGCAGGGCACAAAACCCTAATTTTGCAAATTTGTCGGGTTAATGAATCTTGTGAGTTATCACAAAATTGATTGAATTCTATGTGTTGACACAGAATTCTTTATTACCAGAGAGCAGTATGATTTCCGATTGAGTACTTTATGCAAGGACCTTAACCTTGATACTTGGAAATTCGTGATACTTTGCTGCGAGTGAACACAAATTCGTCATGCCATACTAATATTAAGGGTTCTGCCGGGGAACATAGCACAGGAAATTACTCAGTGGGTCTTATATTAATAAATAATATAGACAAGGAGCGAAAATTTACAGAGTATCTGGGATTATTGCTACATGCACCAGTCTGGATAAATTTCATGCAAATATATTGAATGGATCAATAAATGCGCCAGCGGAGAGTTTGAACACTCATCACTTTTACATGACTCCGTTTTTTGCAGAGAGACGACACATAAATGCAAGGTTTTACAAATTTAACCCTGAACTAAAAACCACCATCAACACATAGTATTGTTACACAACATCAAAGTTCAATTGTATCACAATTTCGACAACAATACTATGGTGATATGTATCACTCCCCCTTAGCCAATACTTATCTCACATGAAAACCACTCCCTCTTACATAATGATCCGAAAACCATATGTATTTGTAGTGTGCACTACGCATTAATTCTCCCCTTTTTTGTCAATAAAATTGGCAAAGGTACGGAAACTAGTGGGATCCTAATGAAATTTCCATAGAGACACTTCATGACCAAAAGAAAGTACATATCAACTTTTTTAGATGCAATCATATAGCCGAAGCTAAATGCATTCATCAAGGAGTTTATAAAGATACAAGATAACCCCTATAATATTCCACAGCCGCACTCCCCACAAATATTTGGCAATTAAGCACAAGTTCAGTTAAGAACTCTCCCCCATAAAATGTCATTCCCGAAAAAACAACAAAGGCGACCTTACTTTCACAAGAAAAGAAGGATTTCTTTGGACATTAACAAAAAGAATATGAATTTGTATCCAAAAATCTCAATTAAATTAACCACAAGAGAGCGTATGATTAATTTAATCGGAAATGCTCACATAAGAGAACTTACGGAGCCGCACCGTATTTACATAAAAATATGGATCAATACTGCGGAATAAACATAGATTCATTCTATTTCTCATCACCATTTGCACAACGATATATAATAGACTTAATCTTTGTAAACAAAAATTCATCATTTTTTCTATCAATATTTGCATAAAGACATAAAAGGCTTAACTCTTGTTTGTCAAAAGTTCATTCAATGTTTTATCAATACATGCATATCGACATATGAAAGACTTAACTTTTGACCACGTATGGGATAATCACAGTTCACGGACGCAAACGCACATATCCCATAACAAGTTGTGATATATAAAACCATAAAGATTAATACTACAAAACTATGATCCAAACAAACTTTAGAATTTAAACAAATAAATCTAAAAACATTGAAGATGAAAAACGTTGGACATAGCTATGTGAAATCACAATATATAATGGCTATTCCAAACCCTAGTTATCCTTCTTAAAATACAAGAATAAAATTCTCATAAGAAGTTTTCTTAGATAAAATAAGAATCAATTTTCTTTGATAACATCATACCTTTGAAAAGGTCCATCACTGATATCGTTGATTCTTTTGACCGTAGAGACCCCATGTTCATAAGTGAGAACATTAAATTTTTGATCAACAATGTGGGCAAGATTCCTAGCTTTGACACAGTCCATGATGAGCCTCTTCTGATTCCTGATTAAGATGTTTTGATTTTCAAGGATTTTGGCCTGACCATCAATAAGTTAATTTATTTGCAGTTGAAGATTTGCAAACTCGACCCTAGAGTCATTCTGAAAAAGAATTAAATCCTTAACAGATTCTCCAATCCAAGAGTTGTACTCTTTCCTTTCAATCATCTTTTTCAAGACAAGTTCTTGAATATCACATCCTTTAGAGTGTTCTTCCATCTCAAGATTCACCACTTCTTGAGGTCTTGAGAAGTTCTTCATAACCCCCCCCCCCCCCCCCCCCCCCCCCCCCCCCCCCCCCCCATTTTTTTTAAATAAAAAAATAGGGAAGGCAAAACCATATAAAAATATATATATGTTTGCAGACAAGAGGAGAACACCCTTGTTACGGAAACCCTACAACTCCCAAGAAAGACGCGGGTGTTCATGGACCGGTTGAAAATACCATATCAGAAGAGATCCAAGAAGAATGGAATATATTCTATCTTCATATATCCCTTATCATTATGACTAAATAATTAAAAGATTTAATCAGAGCATAAGAAAGAGATACAAAGCAACAAAGAGTCAAGAATTGACTCAACTTTCACAGCAAAACAAAAACAACAAAGTCAAACATATCACAAATATAAAACAACAGTATACTTGAGTATCTCTCAAATGTCATTCTTGCATCTCTCAAGTTAGATACAAGAATGAAACTTCCTACAATTAGGTAGTCCAATGAGATGTAATCCCACTATGAGTATTGAGAGATGAGTTGTAGATTCTATCTGAAGGTTTGAACCTGGTATTCCTTACCTTCTTTCGGTTATTTTTTATTGCATAAGAATTCAACATAACCTTGCCAGGTGATCCATCAGAAATATTTTTCTGAGGATTAAGTCTAGGGCCTCTAGAAATTGGTTCTAGAGGATTATAAAAGACATGTCTCCACCATTTAGACTTAGATTTACCAGACTTATTCTCATAAATAATGGGAATGTGTATTTTTTTGGTGTAAGAATTTGCACCATTTGAAGGAACACGATTCCTGTGGAGATTTCGAGATGAGTGACCATTGAAATATATTTTATGAGAATCATGTTTCTATGTAGGGATGAAATCCATTGTAGTGGTCATTAGAGAGTTCACTCTGTTGACAATGAAAAGAAGTAGATTTTGAAGATCATAAATCTGTTTCTTTCTAGCAAAACAATGATGAACATGGTGATTTCTTTTCCCAAAGAAAGAACAGGTTCGTGGCGAAGAAACATTAACAGGGACCTTTTTTAAATTCAAGCCCTATTAGAAGGATGCAAGTCATGTAAACGCTTCTTATCAGAAATTTCCTTTGGAGAACATCTCTTCATGTACTGTAATTCTGTCTAAGAATTGATCATCGGCATAGAAGAATTTCTCATTAAAACAGAGTTTTCCTTTTTCAAGGATTTGCACTGTTCTTGGGCTAGAATAAGGCATGCACCTAGTTTCTCTTTTTCAACACGAAGTCTGTTTAGATCAGATAAATGCGTCTCGATCAAACGTTTTTCTCTAATTGAGTCTTCTTTAACAATATCCTCAAGAACACTAATCTTTTCACGCTGAAGGGTAGTTTCTTGAATAAGTTTTTCGATATTGTTAGAGAAGGATTCAATGATACTATAGATTTCCCGTTCTCGGCCAAGAGACTTTTCAAATTCATCTAAGAGCTGAGCTTGATTATGAAAATCAATATCCTTTTTCTTCTCGAGATCTTTTACTTTTTTTTATCATGTGGGAGTTAGAATTCTGGTGAGATCCATTTCAGCTTTTGACAGAGTGTCAAATGTCTCATTTGAGGAAATGTTATCAAAATTAGATAAAACATCCTTTCTACCTCGGTATTCGGAAGAATCAGTTAAGGAGTTATCTTTGAGGCAATCTCAAGATATTTGGCATAATTGAAATCTTTGGAAGACATTATGGTGTGCGCAACAACAAGAGATAATCTTCCGTCCATAGAGTCAGATTGCTACAAACACAGACTTATGAGGTCTTTAAACGTGTTTGCCTGCTCTGATACCAATTGAAAAAGTGGGGGTACAACAACCTCACCCAATATTTCGCTTAGAAATCTGTATGGACTAACTCCAATATACTTTTAAGAGAATCAACCAGAAAGTTAGACTCAATCTTAATAAAAAGTATATTAAAGAGTTATATCTCAATTTCTCGATTCAATTCATACTCAAACAAATAGAAATCTGCGAGCCTGATTGAATACAAAATAAATAACTTGAACGGTACCAAAGACCAATGTTCAAGGATCAATCAATTTAAATCAACAACCAAAGGTTGGATTTACCTCTTTTTTTTGATAAGTCAAAAGTTGTATTAATCAAGAAAAATATAATGGAAAAGAAATAACACAGACACCGGAAATTTTGTTAACGAGGAAACCGAAAATGCAGAAAAACCTCGGGACCTAGTCCAGATTGAACACACACTGTATTAAGCAGCTACAGACACTAGACTACTACAAACTAACTTCAGTCTGGACTGTAGTTGAATCCCAATCAATCTCACACTGATCCAAGGTACAGTTGCACTCCTTACGTCTCTGATCCCAGCAGGCTACTACGCACTTGATTCCTTTAGCTGATCTCACCTACAACTAAGAGTTGCTACTGTAATACCCAGTATTTTTATTTACCATATCATGTCGGGTTATACCCGCGTCAGTTTGTTATTTAGGTTGTTTCCTTTGCCTTAGTCTAGCTGGGTTGTTTGGACTTGAAAATCTACAAATTAGGGTGGAAATAGAGTCACCTAATTTATTCTAACAAGTATATAAAAATGAATAGGAAATGAAAATAAAATTAAAAGAGATATAAATATTAGTTATCATTATTAATATTAGTATTATTAAGGTTTTTATTACTAAAAGTTTAGAAATGAAATTTTAGAAGTTAGAAAACAAAAGGCTATGGAGAGGAAGAAAGAGATGGATCTAGAGATTTTTATAGAAGAAGGATTAACAAAAAATCAAGAGGATTTTGTAGCAATTGAGAGGTATAAATGTGAAACCCTTTTCTCTTTTGGTGTTTTCTTTTGGTGTTTATATTGTATGATTTTGTATGTTGGGTTTTAGTAATTTAATCACACAAATATGTATATCATAATGATGATTAGGCTTTTGAAATTATTGGATAACATGATTAAGTACCCATGGTTAAATTTTGAGAACAATACACCACAAATTCACCGTTGAATGTATGTTTGAATTTGGATGATAGTTTCTGAAATTCTGGACAGTTCCAGTTTGATGTGTTTTTGATATTCTTAGGAAGTCTTAATGATGCTAAAACAATTTGAGTCCTTAAAAAAAGCTGTATATTTGTGATTTATCTATCAGTGTGCTATGGATTGAGTCAATTTGATATTTCTATGATTTTATCATGAATTGTTTGGTAATGACATGTAATCTGCCCAGTTTTTAGGATGTCCTTGTAAATTCGATAGGTTTTATTTGAACCGTTGGTTTTCTGTGAAATTTGTATATGTGGTTGTTTATGGAGATATGTATGATATCTAAAAGTTTCAGGAAGATCAGATGAATAAATCACCCAAATATGTATGATGCAAAACGAATGTAGTTATCTTGTTTGTATAAATGCTTGAAAGAAAATTATGTTCTTATGACATGGTTGCTTGTGTTGTGTGTAAAAATGATTTATAAAAGGAAATGAGTTCATGTTTTTCCGTTAGACGGGATGTCGTTTCATGCTAACGGCGGGTAATGATCCCCGAGAGTTAAATGGGTAATGATCCCCATGGGAACTTGTGTTTCCCGACCATCGATGTCGGCTGTCCGTGCCGGTAAACGATAGGTGGTGTACGAACCAATGCTTTCATAATGTGAATGAAACGGGTAATTATCCTCGAGATCATATGGGTATGATTACCATAGTAACTTTTTGTTCCTGACCATCGATGGAGGTTGTCCGTGCCGATAAACGATAGGTGGGTGTACGAACCGAGGTTTCGTACCGCGAACGCAAGATTTGTTGGTGAGATGTGTTTAAATATAGATTAAATGATTTATTGGAAACATAATTGGCTTTATGAACTCATGAGTTGAAACTTAAATGGATGAATTGTGAATTGATGTGTTAAATCCCAAATGGATGATTAGTGAACTCATGGTTTCTCTGTGAATATATTAATGCGTGAATATATGTATTCAATCATTGATGGATGATTTGTTGACAATTATCTTGGTGTTGTAAACTCATGGTTTGTTGTGACAATATAAATATTATTAGTGTTATGATCTCATGTGTGAAATCTAATTGCATGAATTTTTAAGAATGTTATTGATGTTATGAACTCATGTCTTGAATATGAATTTAGATTATTTGTTGGAAATATTATTGGCGTTGTGAATTCATGATTGGAATCTAAATAAGATAATTTATTAGAAACATTATTGGTAATGTGATTGTCAAATATAACATTGATTCGCTGAAGTCGTAATGTGTTTCTTGGTATATGTTTTTGCTTGATAAAATGATTATATTTGCGCATCTTTGGATAATTGGGAATGAATTCTATTGAGCTGTCATCTCACCCCAATTGACATCCTTGCAGATTTATCAGAGTGGTGCTGCGAAAGCTAAGAATGAGTAGCTTAGTGACTATATTGTTTTGCTTGAAATGTAAATCTTAACTGAAATGTTGTTAAAGATGTTTAGTAAATTCATTGAATAAAATCATGTATATAAAGTTTTAATTATGTTTATTATAAAAATAATCTTTAAGTCTCTTTCCGACCTGTGACGCTTCGAGTTCAGATCTTCATATGGGTTTGACTCTGGTCTAGAACTCGGGGTTTTACAGTTACGACCCAAATTCGAAGACTTTAATAAACAAATATCTATCACACAGAAAAGTCTACATGAATAGATAAATATGTCTCCCACAGAAATACCTTTGAGTTTTGTTCCGTCTTTTGATAAATCAAGGTGAACATGAACCAATTGATATTTCGGACTTATATTCCCAAAGAACAACCTAGAAATATCAATCACCTCATAATAATCTTAATCGACTAGCGAAACAAGATATTGTGGAATCACATACGATGAGATGAAGATGTTTGTGACTACTTTTCTATGTTGCCTATCGAAGAAATTAATCTCAAGCCAATCTTACGATTGTACTCAAATACGATAGAAACAGCAAGATCAGATCACGCAACTACAGAGAAAATAGTTGGGTCTGGCTTCACAATCCTAATGAAGTCTTCAAGTCGTTAACCTACAGGGTCCCGATAGAAACCTAAGGTTAAAGGATATTCGACTCTAGCTTATACAACTAGTATCACACGGGAGGTGTGGGGATTAGGTTTCCCAGTTGATAGAGTTCTCCTTTATATAGTCTTCAAATCAGGGTTTGCAATCAATGCTACCTTGGTAACAAAGCATTCAATATTCACCGTTAGATGAAAACCTTATTAGATTCAAGCTAATATCTTTCAACCATTAGATCGAACTTAGCTTATTATACACACATGAAATGTAACTTCATTTAGGTTTGAGAAACCGTACCTAAACGTGTAAAAGTCGTTGGTTCAACAGTAGTTAACTAATGGTTAGCCATATGAGCACTTTCATATCAAACTTATTCTTCTTTACTATAACTAGTTCAAATGACTCAAAAAAACTAGTTAGAAAGTTGTTCAATTTCTTAGATCTCATAGAAGTATACAAGACACAATCGAAGCAAAAATAATTTTGATTCACTCGAATCGATTCATGAACATTATATCCATGGTTTGCAAAGATTGCATTCTTAATTTATAAATATCTTAGTTCATGAACTTAAGTACGCATATCGGTACGCATACTTAAGTACCCGGACTGAGCTTGTTTTCAGTTCACAAACTCCAGCAGAAATTCACGGGATATGAACTTCCGACAGTACGCATACAGGTACGCGGACTTAGCTCCGGTTATCCTGATCAGCAAAGTACGCATACTTTGGTTCAAGGATTTTGGACTTACACAAGTATGAATACACATACAATGTTTATGTCACTACACCAAATTCCCATATTCGTAACAAGAATTCGTGACGGCTTAATGATACAAAATACCCGTTACAAATGGCCGCTACAAAAATTTCGTAACAGGAGATATCCGTTCTAATTTTCTTCAAATTCGTAGTAGAGCCAACCGTTAGGAATTTTTTTATAGGCGTGCAAGTCACACGCTTGGTCACACTTTGGGTCGTAATACCTTGAGTATGTGCGCGTGCCATTCACACGCGTACAATTGTGTTTCCACCCAAGATGAATAACACTAGGGATATTTCCTCCCATGCGTGTGCCATTCACATGCGTGATTTTGAGGATATACCCTAGTGAAATCCAGATCGAGTTTTCATTTTTTATTTCTCTTTTTTTTTCTCTTCTGCTCCTGCCTCTCTTCTCTTTCTCTTTCTCTTATCTTCTCATTGCCTCCCCTGAAGAGATTGGGGTTTCAGTCAAATAGATTAGAGATTATAGTTTGACAACAGTTTCGATCGTAAGTTTTCATTAATCGTCTGTTCTTTTAATTAGGGTTTTGTATTTTATGGTTTTCTTCATCTGATATAAATCGAATACGATTTTTTTTTTTTTTAATTTCGTTTTAGGTTTTTGTGTTAGGGAATCAAAGGGATAATTGATTTAGGGTTTCTTGTTCAGTTGATTATGAGATTCGGGTTTCTGATTTAGGGCATTTTATTCAGATTTATTTTCAGATGCAGATGTGAATGAAGTTGATAAGTTGACTGAGAAGCTACAAGGGGTTGGGATTGCTTCTGCTAGTGCTGATGGTGCCGTCCTAACAACTTCTAAAGGTAATTTTGATGTTTTGGGTTGTTGGTTATTTTTAGTATTCTGCAATGTAAACCCAAATCTCTCGTGACAGTGTTGTTTGCAGTCTATACTCTTAATTAGAATCTATTGGAGAAAAAGTAGCAAGATGAAGATTTTGCAGTATTGGGTATAAAACTCAATCTCTTGCTTATTTTGTTTGCTCTGCTCTTTGTAAAAATATCATGGTTGTTTTTATCTCTGGTTCATGTCTGTGATTTTGGATATGGAAGTAGCTTATGCTCTTTCTAGTTCTTCATTCTGGATTTTCCAGAGCAGTTTTTCTAGCTGTTAATGTTGTTGTCTAGCTTAATCTTGCTGCATACTTTGAGATGATATTTCATTATAAGTGTTGCAATGTTTTTTAAACTATATGTTTGACAGCTTATAGAGTGGGTCTTTCATTGAGAAGCTGCTAGCTACTGGTTTTTGCTTCAACATGTCAATGATTTGCCATGCCTTCTTTTTTGTATGAGTATTTATTTTGGGAGTCCCTTTTGTTTTGACGATGCTTAGTCTTGGTTTATTAAATTTCTGGAAGCCTTCTCTAATTGAAAGGCATTTCTAGTTTGATTGTTCTATTGGTTTTCTTATTGTTAAGTTGGTTGTGTAAAGCGTACCAGATAGTTTGAAGATTAATAGTTACGAGTCTGTAGAACAAAACTGAGGTCAGTAAATGTTTGTGTACGTGTGTGCAAGTGTGTGCTCTATGAAAAAGGGTTCTCCCAAGAGGTTAGTAGAGATGCTCTGGGGCATGTAAGTAAGGAGTGTGACAAGCAAGGTTTCTCAATGAAGCAAGGAGTGTTGACTTCAGGCAGAGTTAGGCTCCTGCTACATAGAGATACATAGAATGTGAATAGATTGTAGTTTGAGTTGTTCGATTGTAATTTCTTGGTTTCTATTGATTTGCGTAGTTTTGTAATTTCGCTAGTCTATTCTTTTCAGGAACTCCTAGCTTCCGTGGACAGGGAAGATGTAATGGTGAGAGGAGAAGGAAGTCTGTCCGTGGGTGCATCGTGAGCCAAGAGATGTCTGTGCTGAACTTGGTTTTCTTGAAGAAGGGAAAGAATGATCCACCTGGGTTGACTGATATGGAGCATGGGTATGTTGTTAATTTTAATACATATTCCAGATTTCTTCATTTCTGTTGTGCTTTCTCGGTTGATACAGTTGTCGAGATCGGTTGATCCCTGTAATTGTGGCATTAATGTTGTTCTTATCCTGCAACATAAGGTACTGAGGCAGCAGTAATGTGAACAGAATGTGGAAAAGAGGAGATCCTTCTAGATTCATTACTCATGGGGGTAATTTCTTATCAAGTATAAAGGATATCGAGAATCGGTTTTTCAGAGCTTCTGAATGTGGAAAAGAGGTGTCCAGAATGCTTGAAACTAACAAAGTTGTGTCCAAATTTTCTGATGGTAAAGGTAATTTTTTCTGGTTTCTGTGTAAAACTTTTCCTTGTAATGTTGAATGTCCAATAGACCTGCGAATTACTTGTTCTTTTCTTGGAATTGTATATTCTACATGTTACGATATGAGTTTATGTGATGCATATCCTTCGTAGAGTTTCTGTATTCGTAGGGACATCAGGGGCACCTATTTTTCTTGTGGCTTTTCATCTAGCTTGTTGTCACAGGGGACTGGACCTTACCTCTCAAGTTATTTCCTTATTCATGTAGATCGATTAAGATTTCTTTAGTTTTTATCGGACATCACATGGATGTTGTATTTTTGATACCTGTTGCCCATTTCCAACTTGTGTAGAACCTCCAAAACAGGTGACAGGCTATTACATGGTACCGGTCGCCATCTTCACAGTCGTCTTCATTAAGAAATCGCCTCACTTCAGCATCGAGAGATGATGACTATGAGAGCGAGAGAGATTTTAATGAAGAGTTTTAAATGATCACATGAAGTTACTCGTCCACCTTGGACAGACTGTACGCATGGGAAATGAAGCTCTATGCTGAAGTGAAGGTAATTGTTATGATTCATTTTGATGATAATAGTGGATATTGTGTTAACATTTAGGCACCCCCTGTGCAGCATAGACAGTTTTACTTGCAAAAGAGTGTTTACCACTATCTCAACATCGGATTTGTGAACACAACTGCTCCATATATAGGTTATAAGTATAAGTTTTGCGTTTCGGTGATTCTTGTATTTGTGCCTAACTTACAGTTACTAGCCTATACTTAAATCGAATCATTTTAATTTTCTGTAGGCCAGTGAATGTCTTAAGAGAAAGTATGACCAGAAATGCAACCAACTCAATACATTCTAGTGGCATTTGATAGTTTAGACCTGATAATTTTTATTACTTATAATTTGTATTCTGTTCTTTTTCTTATCAGAGAAAACCATTGAAGGTACTGCCGCGTATTCAGGAGACGTTATACCCATTGTGCAGGTAATAGACATTCTAATCGTGATAGTCTTTCTATGTACTTCGTTGTCTAATCATATTTCTAGGCCTCTTCTCCATATAAACTGATTGGTTATAATGTAACAGCTTCAGGATATGAACATTGTGCAATAAACAACGCAGGTTGTTGGAAGCAGACTCGTGATGGAAAGACATACTCTGCCTGTGATGTAAGTGGTTCAGCCACTGTATTTGTCATGATTTCTCTGGGGTTTCCCTTTTTATTTCACCACCACCGCCGTTTCTGGGTTTAACATAGTTTATCTTACTGAGTAATATGTTACCTGTAAAAAGTAAAGAAAAGGAAATGACTTGTAGTAATTTCTTACAGCAATCTTTCTACTTTTATCATCTTAAAAAATGTGCAAGAAATAGCCAAATTTTGAATTTGAACCAAAAATGTAGGTTCTTCGCTCAAAGTTATTCAGTTGACACATTTATTGGATGCTAGGGTGTATTCGATTTTTATTCATCATGTCTCTGTGATGCTATAAGAACGATAAAGTTGATTATTTCTTCGCAGGATCTGACCCAGTTGCATTTGCTTTTCCAGGCAAACGACAAAGTTGGAGGAAGATTTATATAGTTCAGTTACATATTACTTGGAATGCATGTTGGACCTACAACTGCTGGAAGAGGAGAATCATATTTGTTGAACAAAAGAGAAGGTCAATTCATTACCTGGCATATCGTCTATTTTACTACTGATCATCTAATTTACTGATGGGTATTGAATTTCTAAAAAAATTTCTCAAGTATGACCATCGGGTGTTACTAATATGCCACGTAGTAACGGCTTGCAGCTGTTTCAACCTACCACGTAGTAATGGCTTGCGGACGTTACTAATAAATACCACGTAGTAACGGCTTGAGCCTGTTACGACCATGTTGTTACAAAAAATCGTAATGACCATCGGGTGTTACTACGTGTCATTTCGTACTGGCCTAAGCTGTTACTGATGCCGTTACAACCAAGAATCGTTACGGCTCCATTGCTGTTACGAATCCCAAAATTTGGTGTAGTGTGTCCAAACATGGTTGTATATTCTAAACTCTCATTTCAATCATTGAAACATTCTTAGAGGATGTTATATAGTTGTTATTCACAAACTATTTTTCATCAAAGCGATTTTCATGTAATTGAAATAATCATGACTTTCGTCACTAGTAAATATGAACTTGGCCAAAGAGAAAGCTTACCAATACATATTTCGAGAAATAGATAAGCGAGATAAACTCGGCTCGAAATAGCAAATGTGTATAATCGAAGTCTATATAGCACTAAGACTTTTGTCTCAAGATAGGAGATATAGTAGATAGACTTTTAAGTGATAGATAAGTTAAAGTCTCCACATACCTTTTTGTCGATGAAGTTCCACCAGTTCCTTGAGTAGTTCTTCGTCTTTGCATGATGAACACCGTGGAGTCTAGAGCTCAACTACACTTTCTATCCTAGTCCGAGACTTAGCTATAAGTAGACTAGAAATCAATACTTATAGTTTTGGCAACTAAACTTGAAAAACAATCCTGAGATAGCAACGCTTGCGAGTTCGACTGAGCACTGCTCTAACAACAGTCAAGTTCATCAACCTATCGGACTTCTTATGATAATACCAAACATCGGAGGTTAACTTGGCTACCTGCTCCCTAAGATGTCTAAGTTCACCAGAGCTACCAGCTGGCAGGCGTAGGTTCTCTCAGGACTAGGCTACTATGAAAAAACTAAAACAAAGCTTAAAGAGGAGAAGGAACGAACCTATGACTTTGGAAGATTCAATGGCCAAAGCAGAATCAACAGCCTTGCATCCCTCCTCAGCAATCTTCACAGCATTGTTGGCTTTCTCAATAGCTAGAAAGCAGGATTTTAAGGACCTCGAAGCCTTCCTCATATTCTCCAACGAAGATATTCTGGCAACAGAAGCAACATCACCAGGAGAAGGATGATGTGCGCTAACAAAGGTATAATCTTGGAGGGCGCGCTCCAGCAGAGCACTCAAGTGAGTACACTTAGCCCTATAGAACTTGAACAAAGTACATCCAACATTGATTTGTTTGCTAAGCTGCAAACAACGGAGCATAAGAAAAAGCAAAGGTTCTAACTATAGGTGCGGAGAAGTACGAAGAAAGTTACTTACCGAGAACAAGGAAAGGCGAGGAAGGAAATCAGCGTAGGTATCCATGAAAGCTTCCATCTCTTGGATACTACCCCTGCGGAATTCACCAAAACTATGACTGGAACGAAGGAAGTCTGGATCGAAGAATAGATCCTTGGACATTTGATACTGAGCAGTCAAAGTATCCAACCTCGAAGCAATCCCCAAAGAATCAGTCAGCTGATGACGATCAACCTCAGCAGCAAAAGGACCCTTATAATCCCGAAGTATGGATTCAAGCATAGCATCTTCTGAGCTCCCAAGACTCAAGCTATCAGGTAAGTTACCCTTCTCAAGATCAGTTGAAACTCCACCAGTCGTTTGAGAGCGAACATGGGGCACAAGTACTGAACCCTCACCACGATGAAGAGACGTCATGGTGGACGAGCTGGGAACCAAAGAGCTTGACTAGAAGCACCACCTAAGTCCATGTCACCAGCAGAAGGAAGATTACCAAGTACGGTCCAATCTGGTGACGAAGGTGGGGGACCAGCAACTTTGCTAACAGGGACAGTAGAAACAGACTGATCACTTCCCAATGAAGTGGGATTAACATTGAAGGAGAAGCTGGCAAGTGAAATCACAACATTATTCTTCGGCTCAGAGTCTGAGCTACTAACACTCACAACCGAAGCTACACCCTTCGCAAACGAACCACTCGAATCGAGCGAAGTGGAAGGAGAAGATGGAAGACTCTTGAAGGATATCACCACGACACTAGTAGTAACCAAAGCAACAGGATGCAAATCACTAGGAGCATAAACCGCAGGTACCTTCGGCAGCAGAGCAGGAATTGCAACTTGGGTACTAACTTGGTTCATCAATGGAGAACCGCCATTAGCATGAAGGTTATCACCTTCCACAGAGCCAGCACGAATGGGACTAGGGCTATCTTTGGAAAAATCTTCCTCAATATCATCTAAGTGGGGACTATGGGCAGTATCCTCGATATCCTCCATGTCTTCGTCATCCAAATCTTCCCCAACGGTCTTAGGATCCTCATCGGGTTCTTCAAAATCAATCACAGCTTTTAACTTACCTTTCTTCTTGGAAGACTGTAGAAGAACACATGCGCAAGCTATGGATTAGGGGCAAAATACTAAGGAATCTACGAATACTAAGGTAAGATTATAATCCTTACCTCCGCAAGTGTTGGATTAGTCGCTTCAATCGAATCCCTCATTTTCCTCGTCCTGGTAGCTACGGAGTTAGCAGCAGAGCCCGGAGTAGTGCCAGCACAAGAATCAGGAGAATTCTGCAAAGGAAACATCAAAAATACTTAGAAAAAGGAAACAAAGGTGCTAAGGAAAAAAATATAAAACCGCTGTAACAAACGAAGGTTACCTCGTGAGAAGTAGCAGGGTTGAAGACCCAAGGTTGATATCCATCATATTTAGCAGGCAGATATGAAGCTGTACGAGGAACACTGGGATCTGTGGTGGTAAAACCATAAGCTCGGGGACCCACAATGCGAAGAGGAGTACGCGCCCAATGGTCATCATGGTCTAGACGAATACGATCATACTTCGGCAAGAAAAGATTAGCAGAATAGGGGATGACAGTCAACCCAGTCATGTCAATCTCCTCATGCAAAAAAAGGCTATTACCTTCCCTAATCTGCTTAGCAATAACATGGATACGACGTGGACCGACACACCAGGGGAGAAGATTTCTTTTCTAGATGGCATCAACATAGGTATCATTGAAATTGGCAGGAGTGTAATCCTCTTGCTTAGACCTCCCAGCAACAAAAGGGTCGTAAGACTTCAAAGTAGTCTTACCTTTGCTGCGGTACCAACACTCACGAAGGGCACGCCAATAATTACCGTTGTATTGCATGACCCCTCTAACCTGAGTTTTGTTCATCGGATCATCCCTGTACACAAGACATCATAGTAGAAAGGATCCTTTCTACTAAACATACGCAGAGACATACCTGCGTCCAATTGGCCAACACTAATCAACAAATTATTCTCATCATAAGGGAAGCTCCGGATCAGGGATTCAATGAGAACATCAAGGCTATCAACAAAGGAAATGTCAATCTTATGCAGGCGGAAAGACTTGGAGATATCATCCAAGGACAAGTTAATGTAGCTATCTTTGTCACGCAGTTGCATCATTTGGAGTTCATAATGAGGTGGAGAAGGAGGAAGATCCTCAACAGCAACCTCTTCAACCCCAGGTTCCGCAGCCACTTCGGATTCTACATCCATCTCAGTTTCCGCAGGCATCTCAGTCTCCTCAAGAGGTGGGGAAGGCCTAGCATCAAGATGATCCATACACGGAGGTGGTTCAGTAGACGATCTAGTCTTCAAATCTCTACGCATAGGCTTCTACAAGAGTCTCATAATCCCTAACATCATCAGAAAACACAGTCCTTCAACAATAGCGGACAAAAATTGCAGTTTGCTCAAAAACGAATTTGTGGCAAAAACAAACATACTTTGGGCATGGGTTTATCCAAACCAACCAAAGGAAACAATTTAATTCTTCCACAAAGCGAAACGAAGGGTTATCAACCATCATGATCGAAATTGCAGACGATGAAAGGTCATGGCATGATCATGGTGAAATCACAAAATGGAAACAAACCCAAGTTCTCATACAACATGAAGAGGCAAAGGGGAATCGAAATTATCACGTGCAAGATTAATAGCGACTTCAACAATCATAGAGAGGGAGAAAAAATCAAAGCATGGGGAATATGAAGAGTTGCAATAAAGCCAGAGAGCAGCACATACTAACCTGTCGATGAAGAAAAAGCAAAAGCTTTTGGGAGTCGATGAAAAGCCAACAGTTGGAAGAAAAGGAGACGAGAAAATCTCTGAGAAACGGATAGAGAACGACAGTTCGTGAAGAGAGGAGAAAGTTAATGAAATTCTTTCTTTTATTCTCTTCTTATTGGCGTCTAGAGAATCCAAAAATTTGGATGTCCATAAATTCAAGGGGAAGTTATTGCATGAAAGGACATATGAGGACCACCCAAGCCGTACGTGCAAAACTGGCGGCGTTATGGAAGTTTTTTCTTCCAATCCTACAAATGGTAGAATATGAAAAAAAAGGGCAAACAGTGAATATCAATATTTTGCGGAGCCCATGTCACGATTTTAGTGGTCGCTTGCAGGATAACTGTGTACACAGAGGAATCTGAGTAGCAGAAGACGCATTGGCATATCTAATTTATCCCATCCCAAGGAAGGATACCTCGACGGCTAACATGAAAAATTAGAACCTAGTCTAGAAAGAGGCAGTTGGCGAAGGGACAGAAGTAGATGACATATCCAATCAACATTTAATGCACAAATTTATTATATAGACGCCTAACCAAAACACGTGGAGAGAGATGAGATGGCAAGATATGACTGGAAAAGACTAGCGGTGAATGAAGGTACACTATGTACTGAGGCTGGGTAGTTCCCGAAGGAACGTGGGTCAGCTGAGGTGGCAGATTCCGACTGAAGAGAGCAAGCGGTGAACGAAGGTACCATTTGTACGGAAGATATATCGGGAGACGGTGGACCCAGAGACAACAAAGATATATCTGGAGAAGAAGGGACTATAAATACCAAGCTTCACCAACAAACAAAGACATTCAATACCTAGGAGAAGAAGTTCTACTCTTAAGCTTATACCTCTTTAATGTTTAGAACTTAAGTATTTAATTCAACTTGAGTTCTCTTTATTACTTTGGAAGCATTTAAGATCTTTGTAACCACCACAACTTAATACAAACAAATCACTCATTACCCTGTGGACGTAGACAAAAATCGAACCACATAATCTCTTGTGTATCATGATAACTTAGTAGCATTTACTTCATATTGGTTTTCTTTGTTATTATCGTGATCTTGAGTATCCTTTATTACTTAGCATTATCATTTCAACAGAGGTATCAATACTACTTAGTATCTGATTCTCTGAGCTGTATACATTACGTAGACTATGGGAAAATTAGTAGTCACACTCCCTGGATTTTATATTAAAGGAGGGTACATGTACCTAGTACGTGTACCATGAAGGCCAATATTCACAAACTATCTTTTAGGTTTTTCTTTCATAACTTGGGGTCGGATTCCTTAACCGACTTAGATACGTGAAGGCTAAGAAATGTAAACCTATATAAAAGGGAGCACGAAATTTTAAGTCTTGGAGGGGAGAAACAACACACAGAGCGAAAGCTAGGGTTTCAGTGCGGTTCATCAATCGTAACGATATCTCTTTACTTTTCTTTTATGTGTATCATGGGTGCTTCCACATCAATGAGTAGATAAACACCTATTGATTGAGGATGAATTCTAAAAGGGCTTTTTACAAATCTAGGCCAGTTTTTTTTATGGTTTACAAAACTAAGCCTCTTTTTTTATTTCTTACAAAACTAGGTCTTATTTGACCAAAAACGGTGGATGGAAAGTTAGCCCAGTTAAGTGAAGCTAAAAAGACCTAATAGTCCTTTGAATCGCATCTAGGCGAAGAAATGTGTACCACCACTTGAATCGCAGCTGCAATACCACCACTTCCCTTGGCAGCAACTACCAGCACCATCTCAGCTTCTAAGTCTAGCCTACGACCAATTGCAACCACCAAACTTAAGCCAAATGGGCGCTGAACCTGTACTCTTGACTTCAGGCATTCTCATCATCATACCCAAGTCACTAACACCCACAGGTTACTCGTTGCAGCACCAAACAAACAGAACTACTAACCACTACACCTCTATCTTCAACTGCAACTACATCGCTTACACATATTCAACTGCACCAGCTCTTCAGCCTTATGTTCAGCTCAAGATAAATTTCTCAGCTCTTCAAACATACATACCCTTGAACCATCTCTGCAATCTAACAACAAAACTCCAGACTTAGATTCACCACTGCATTCTGCATAATCACCACCAGTTTGCACCTCATACACAATTCAGTCTATTGATCTGCCAACTTCTTGTTGCAATAGTTGCACCACCATTCCATTCATTTCACCTTCAATATCCTAGAAACAACTCACAACAACACAATTTGAGTCATTCTCCATAACATGCAATACTAGATCATTTCAACTCAACCCACTTGTCAAAATTCATCTACTCATTCTTTCCTTCAACCAAGCCCATCTTCCACCTGTTACAGTTCATATACCAACTCCCATCGTGACCATGGCTAGCACCTGCTCTTATCTGTAAACATAATCCACACATTTGAGCAACAGAACTCACCAAAACCCAATTGCTGGCAACTATCCTGTTTCAGTCCACTCAAAGCATCACCACCATTCTCAGCTCTTGTAGTACAACACTTCAAACCTAGCCAATGCACCAGAAACAACAACTAACAACACCAATATTGCTGTTACTTATGTTCCAACAGTTCATCTTCTCCTTGTAATTGGTTTAAGCCTTTCTACAAACAGCCGGTGTGCAGTTTACAGGTGCTTCATAGATGAACTCCATCTTGATTTCTAAGATCATTTCTATCTTTTTGCCTATACAATACAAGTATAGCTCAAACCCATCTTCGTAGCATGCATAAATCTTCATAGCTAACTACCAAAACTTACAGCAACAACTTGACTTCTCTGGCTGGTTTCTCTTGATAAAATCTTCATAAAATCTTCTCATAACTCGCTATATACTCGAATCCAGTGAGAACCCAACTAATAATTCTTCACAGACTCTTCAAAAACCTCTTTCATTCCACCATTCAGCCGTAAATTCAATGGCAACAGTGCTTGTTTCTGCCCCGTTTTTCTTTAAAAGATAACTTTGTCCGTACTGGCACAAAACTCTTATCCAAATCAATAAATAACTCAAACCCAAACTCCATACCTTTGATTAGAACTCGTGTTTGTGGAGTTATGCTCAAGATTCAAGCTGATTAGGGTTTTGAAAATGGTGGAATTCGTCTTGCAAGGGCTGTTTCAGCTTATGCCATGGAATTACAGGGAAGAAGGATAGTCTATTTCCACAATTGTTCGAGAAGAAACTGAGATTAATCAAGATTTTTAGATGATTTTAAGTCTGTGATGATTTAGGGTTTACAGGAAGAAACATTTGAAAGTGATTTTGGGTTCTATTGAATTCGAAAAACAAGATTTAAAAGCTGAGAAGAAGTGGTGAGCTGTTGATCTGAGGAAAGGGTGAGATTGATTATGTGGAGCTAGCGATGTAGAAGAACACAATACGGATCACGAACAGGAAGGAAAGAATTGATGGGTTTTGAGAGGATTTGAAGATACATGGTATAATCATAATCTCTGCACCTCCACGAGATATCGCTGTACGAGAATTTGAAGATATATTGACCAGTCAACACGAGATACTGACTGAGATAACGGATTTGAATGAAACTCGTTTAATTGACCTAGATTTGTAAGAAATAAAGAAAAAGGCTTAGATTTGAAAACAAGGGTTCAGAACAGGCCTACTTCTGTATATATTCCATTCTAAAATCTAAATAAAAATTTGATTTAGTATATGAATCTATTTTGATTTCTTAATATGGTTATCGATTGTGTTTACTAATATGAATGTTTATGCTTGATTCATAGATTGTTTAGGTGGCCAACTAATTCAGTTTTTTAATTAATCTAAAGCTAATAAAGGATAGTGAGATCCGAAATTTTCGAACAACCTTTTAAACAAGTAGAAAACATGAAACCTTGCAGAAGGATTATGTGAAGCAATCACGTGTAAAGATAACACTAGTAAGCAGACCTAGCTTATGCATTTGATGTTATAATTAACCTAAGTTCACAAAACCTAAAGCATCCGATTAAGTTACACCTTGAGAGATTGTTCTTGGTGGCTCAGATGGATATAATCTGGTAGTCGAGTGCTTCTGTATCCCAACATTAGGAATTTAGAGGATAACAGAGCTTATTGTTATTCTACGGTTGGTGATAATCTATTATTAATGACGAATATATGAATAGACTACTTCAATGAATATCTAGTAACGAATAAGTATTCCTGGATCATATCTCTCTTTATTGCTTCCAACGTAATATTCTTAATTACTTTAATTTTATATTGTTTAAAATCTAAAACAAACCCCCCCTCTTTGTGACGTATTTGACAAATAAAACTCACTGCTCTTCATGGGAACGATCCTTGCTTCCATTGTATTACCAGTTAATTGTGTGGAAATAAGTGATTTAATTTTATTGTACTTACGACATCCATCACATACTATATCTTTCCCAGAAATAATCTTTCTAAGAGAAAAAAAAAGCATTGATAATCTCATAGAGTTTTACATGAAACTCCTCAAAAGTATCGTGATCATCCATACAAGGATTTTCCCAATTAGAAGTGTAAGTTTGGAGTCTAGCTTCCTTTTCCGATGTGTTACCTTCGAATACAGTCTCAAGAATACCCAAGCTTCCTTGGAAGTTTCATACGCAGAAACATGATGCTGAAAATCTCGACTTACTGCGTGTATTACGACGTTCAAACCATCTGAGTTCTGCTTGGCGAGAGACTTTTCTTAATTTGAGTAAAACATTAAGTGTTTAAAACCATTCTCTGAATATTCCACTTCCGGAAAATCATACCCTTCAACAACTGGAAGCCAGGTGTTAAAGTCACGTGATTGAAGAAAAAAAATCTAATAGCAGACTTCCACCACAGATAGTTGGTACCATTAAATCTTGGTGCTAGGTTAACTGAAATCGATTATTGAGAACTCGAATTTATTGTCTTATAGGTTAGATCGCACCAAACACAAATTATTATATCTTTTTATAATTGAAATGACGAGGGTAGCAAGTACACCATAATCTTTTCAATATCAACCTATAAGTCGGATACCTTATGTGATCTAATATAGACAGAGACTATCAACAAAAAGACGACAACAAGGTATACACTTGGTATATAGTATAAGTCTGAAACCGAACCTTACCTATAGGGTTTGTATTAACATACAAGTGCAACTACTTTAATTATAAAACAATAATTATAATGCGGAAAGTAAAGTAAAGTAAAAGCACACAACAAGATTGTGTTGACGAGGAAACCACGAATGTAGAAAAACCCAGGAAGTTAGTGTCCAATTTTGAATACTCTTAGAATTAAGCCGTTATACAAGATAGAGTCCACAAACCCTAGTTACATAGTTTCCTAAGGTTCATGCGCCTAAAACCAATCTGGCCAATGAACTCGCATCCTAAGATAGAGTCCACTATCTTAAGTTGCTTCAACCGCTATGAAGACTTTAAGCACGCAACTCCTTTGGATCGTCTCCCGAAGCAGTAAATGACTAATCTGTTCGGTAACTACTCTTTCAATCTCACGAAGTAAATAAGAGATTTATTTTTGAGTTCAACAAAGGCTCTTCCGTTTAATCTAAAAAAATCCCTTGTTTGGTAAGATCTACCAAGATTTTGATTATCAAGATAACCAGTTCTAGGAATACAAACTATCAGATTCAGATACTGAAAAATACCACCAAATGATAGTTTGCTAATCTAAAACGATTAGCAAATAAGATGCCTATCAAAGATAAACAAAATATAGTCGGATCCCAGCCAATCAAGTGTGTGCACGAAGTAAATCACAAAGATACGAAACCAATAAGAAACTTTCTTGTTTTCAAATCTTTAATGTCTTCAAAGTACCTGCACAAACGAACTTGATTCTCTAATGATAGATCACACACAGAATTGAGTCTGTTAACAATGGTTGATCACAAGCTTATCTTCATTTCTGAAAACAGACCTGATATATGTCGATTCTTGATATAGTTTGAGTGACCTTATATCAGAACAGAAGGTTCTCAGAATAAAACAAACTAGGTGCACTCAAGGTTCAACCACTATTAGTCAGTCAAACCAATAATCGGAAACTAAAATAACAATGGAAATTCTAGTTTCTCACCAATGGTACTAGCTAGATGTTTCTTGATCCCATAAAAGTATTTAACTAACGACGTAAGAGATTTCGCCTAATTAGGTTATTCTCCTCTCCAATGTAATATTCCTTGATACTATCAGTCAGCTACAACAATGACTACAAAATTAAGTGTCTGCCTCATGATAAGTTTGTAAGAAGATCAAACTTCACTATTTATAGACCAAGGTAGTCTGGACACCAAGGAATTTCCATAATCGAAAATATTCTCAAGATATGCAATAAACACCAATTTTCTGTTTTGTCTAACTCCAACCAATATCCAACTATAATACCAAAATCCCTCTTGGATGACAATTCGATATTAGTTGGTATACAAGCATACTTTACTAATATATCTTCTAGAGATATGTTTTACTTGCTGGAAAATAAAACATATACATTCGAAAATCTTAACAAAGATTATCAAACATTTCATTTGGGATCTCACCTTCAGTATCAAGGAATATCTTTGAACAATAAAAGATAAGATTTATACACATGTTCAAATTACTCACAATATCGACATGAACTTTCCTATTTCGCAAACCCAACTTTGAAAATCACACTAACCCTAAAGTATACATGAGATCAAAAATAGGTTTGCTATGGGGATCGGTCCTACTACAGGTCCCTAATAGGAACCGAACCACCAATCCCTTGATTTCTTTCAAATACAAAACAAGTTTCATATGTCTACTTCCTTAAACTAATGTAATTAAAGTTTTATAGGCATGAAATCAATCCTAAGTTCATTATACAATCTAGTAACAAGTTACAAATATTATGTCTATGTCGCAATTATGAGTTCAAAAGATGGGTGTTATACTTCGTAATTCAATATACACAACTTTGTTATGTTCTTCTTTAACACTTTGTACAAAAAAAAAAGGAATCAAAGACAAAATAATATTCCGCTATGCTTCCTCGGCAGTGGCACCAAAATTTAATCAGTTGTCAGCCAAGCAAAATTATTTCAAATATTTTCACTTCACGATTATAAATAAGAGTATGGTAATAAGACAAGTTCAACCCACGAGGAGATATGAGTTGTTATATATATATATGAAAACTTATCCACACATGGGGGTACTCTGTTGTTCAAAATTAATTTAAACTAAAACTTAAGCAATAAATAGTTAAGAAAATATCAGAGAAGAAAGATGGTTAAGGAGTTCGGTGTCCACCACTACACATGTTAATTAATCAAACACCAATATCATCATAAAATCTCTCTCGTTTCCAATAACTCTAAAGTATCCCGAATCGGTGTAATATTTCGTTAGGTCTCCTAATATCACTACATACTGCAATCGCTAATACATGAATTATTTTCCACTAAATAACTTAATGCTCATTGCTAATAGATTCAACTTAAGGAAATCATTAAGATCTGTGTGAGAAGTTAATCATAGGCAATGCAAACACAATCGTGGCGTATTCAACTTAGGTCAAATTCTTCCTGTGATGTCATTCACAGTTCACACCGCTAGTAGTCACAAATCACTATTGTTATTAGGGTTCATGATAAAAAATACCTAAAACTCCAATTATCAATAGAAAAGTTATTAAGATATTTAATTCGAAACTTAAACATACAGAACAGTTAATCATATTATTTGAACACTATCATATAATTATTATGCATAGTAGAACTTGAACGATATTTGAGAGAATAAATAATGAAATAAATGCATTCGATGAATAACATTTTCATGACTTATGTTACATCCTGAACTGATATGATTTGTAGATAGTGGTAAAAGTGGTTCGATTCTCAGACTTGTGAAGGATATTAATTAGACTTAAATTCTAATATTAAAATAGAAAATTCACTAAAAATTATAGCAAACTCAATCAAAGATGATATCAATACTAAAAGAAACACTGAGGCTAAGATTCCACTATTTTCCAAATTCAAAGTGATTAAATCAATACTTATATTTGTGCAATTTTCTTGTTTAATTTGATTCTAAAATATTGCAACAAGTAGATTTTCAAAAGTAATAATTGTAAATACCAAGTATGAAGCATCAAAAGTCTTAAAACTAAGCATACTAGACCACAATCACTCAAATAAAAATCATATTCAATAATAGTTCAAGGAAAATAATCATATAATTATTGCAAATAAAAAGATAAAATAGAATATACCACTTTTTGTTGGAAAAATAGCTTCCTCTATCGCCTCAGCAATGGGGTTTAGCTCCTCATATTAATCATGATATCAAAATATGTGTTTGTTGCTCAAAAGATGATTAAAAGTGTGAAAAGTAATAACACAGACTGTTTGCAACAGTGTATTGGTGTTGCAAAACAGCTGTTACAATGGAACTGTTACAGAAAAACTGTTGCTTTGTCGTTGATTTTAAGACCCTAGAATAAGACAGCTGATGGGATTCCGGAAGAACCCGATATGTAATAACCGCAATCGCACGGTGTCTAACTAGTAGACAGAGGCAAGTACGGGTCGAACCCACAGGGAGCGGTGGAAACACAATAATCAATATCTCTAAAATAAAATAGCAAGAAAGAATATTTTTGGATTTTTAGAATTATAAAAACAAAGAAAATAAACTAAACTAATAATATGAATCCAATGGAAAAGCCGGTAACCAGGGTTTTATGTATCCACCACTATTTCTATTCGATTACTGAAATGAAACATAATTCATGAATATTTATTTATCGTTCGTTCTATCAACATCACCTATTACATGTAATAGACTCGCAAATATCACTGGGACGCCCTAAGCATGGCACATCAAAATACTAAACAAAAGCATGCACCATCAAATTGCATTAGCGAGAAAGTTATACGAGACTAAATGTAGGTCACAAATAATATTTGGCTATTCTAATCATACCCCATCAAAGGAATTAACCCAAACATGAAATATCAGACAATAAGACAAATATATTTGTTATCCTAACAAGTATGCACAAAGGTTTTACAAAACCGGTGAAATGACAACTTATATTTTGATAAATCGATAAACAATATTAAGAATTAATCATATTCAAATCACAATAGTCTTTTTGCTCAATTTTATTCAATTCAAAATAGCCTTAAACTCCGAGTGGTTTCAATCATAAACCCTAGTTACGAGAAATCTAACAATACATAACTATGGGTTTCTTAAAACCCATTAAAATGATAATCAAGAGAGAAGAGATTAAACCAATCGAGTCGTCTTCTTCCCTATCTATGCTCCAACGACCTTTACGAAATCCTCCAGGAAGAACTTAAAACTCCAGCCACGCCTCCCGGAAGAATTCCAATATTCAGCCTCCTTGCTTTCGAATCTGTAGCCGCAGCTTCTAGTTGTCGGAACCCCCCTTATGTTTCTGTTCAGTTCCTTTCATATAGTTCTGTCACGAGTCAGAATAAGACCTAGCAGAATAATTGCTCAAGGCCCAGTTCATCGAGACCCATATTCTGTATCCATATCATTACCAAAAAGTCCGGCCAACTGCATATTTTTGTATGTCCATCTCCTAACTCCATCATCTGTCCGTCCAACTCCAGACCATGCCAAGGACCTCTAACTCAACTGCTCGGACCACTGCACTTCTTTGCGCCAATTTATCAATCACCGAGACTAATCACCTCTTCTCCAATTATTTCCATTTCCTTAGCGTCATCAGACTCACTCTCAAAACTCCCATTTCTCCGTCATCACGACAACAGCCAATACTCTCAACTGAATTCGAGCTCCACTTCATCCTTGTTCCATCACCGTTCTCAATCAACCACCATGTCGAGACAAATAGCATACAACGACTCGTCTTTAAAATTCTTCTCGACAGCTTCTGTTGAATCTCACCCATTTGTCACCTACTCGAACTGCAGTTCAGGCCAAGAGACTTCACCCAAACTCTTCTCTTACAACTCCGTGATTGCTGATCTTATACTCAAACCAAGTAAGAATAAATGTTGAACTTCGACAAATAAACGCCATCACCACCAACTTTCATTCTTCTCAAACAACAGAACCTAGCTTCACAGCTTCTGTCCTGCAACCCTTGACCATCTTCATCTCACCGCCCAGATCCTCTTTCTATCTCTCTTTTTCAATATATATAAGTGCTCCAGGTCTTCTAACTGGTCCCAACTGAACGTACTTCTGAACTCCTAGTTACTGACGGCATAGCATGGCCAACTACTATAGCCTGACCATCTAACTCTCGGTCACAGCATCAACACCATCGAACAACAGAACCTTTAGTTGGCTGCTAATTCTATCTTAACTGAGCACCACGAGATGCACCTCCATATTCGTTGTTGCAGATGTGAAATCAACACCGGAACTCCTTGTGAACTCCATGCTGCTGCTTCAATTGAAGTTAACCCCATTAATTGAATCAACCCCAAACTACTTCGCTGATTCGAATATAACTTCATCTTCAGTTCTCATTACGTCTGTTGGTCTACTCAAGCATCCACCAAAACAACCCATTCAGCCAAACAGATCGACTTCTTCCTTCCCTGACTTCCGCCCTTAGTACCTGTGAACACACAAATCACGAAGGCATCCGAATGCTCACAACCAATCATCGTGATCTAGAGAGATTTGTGATGATGATATCCTAGTGTTGATTCCTTGGCTCAAAACCTTCGGGTTTATCATAGCCTCATCTAACAACTCCATGCGAGGCGTTTGCGCACGGGATATAGGTAAAAACAAAGAAAGCAAAACGTATAAGTAAAGATCCATGGGGTTAGACAAATATAAAGTGCTGAAATGTAAACAAGACCGAGGTTTACGTGGTTCAGCACTAAGGCCTACGTCCACGGGGTTTGTTGTTTCACTATATTCTTCACGGTTACAAGAGTACTCGAATGACTTTTGGGTTTACATGTTTTTCTCTTCTAAAGGATTAACTTACACTTGCAATCTCTCTCTCCTTCCCTTCCTGATTTTTCCGATCCCCCATCCTCTTGGTGGAGAGGGGGTACTTATAGGGTTAGAGTGTGGGACCCATCTCTGAAGGCCGTTGGAACCTTATCTTCTAGTGTCTTGTGTCCATCACGCAGAGGTCTGCGTTTGCCACTTGATCACGCAGAGACATCCTCGCTCGTTCCACGGGTTGATCGACACGTATACTGCTCAGAGTGTTTAATGAAGGTGGTTGAGATGCCTGATCGTGTCAGACAAGTGTCTTCTGCCCCTGTCACGTTCGTGTCAGCTAACTTTCTCTCCACCGTTGATCTTAGCTTCTTTTGGGATGAGATAAAGTAACTCCTTGGGGTTTATTTGGTGTTCCGTAGTGCATCGTATTTTGATGTCCTGGCCTGCATGCTTTCCACGTATTTTTCTATATACACGTGTCTGATGGTGAGATATATGTATACACAATTTGCCCCTTTTCTTCGGGCTTGAATGTTTAATGGGTGCATTGAAGAAAATAGTTATTGCATATTCTTCTATCTCTCCTAATAACTTTTCCTAGATACTTAGGCATGTCTTTTATTTGTGCATTAACTGCTCATGTAACGGGCACGTTTCCCATTCCTCCATTAATTTCCTTCTCTTTCTTTCGGGTATATTAAGGAGAGAGAATTAATTTCATTCTTCCTAAACATTCTCTCAACTTTAGTTCTTCGTTCTTCAGCCTTTAAATTCTCTGTCAGTCTTCATTCTTCAGCCCTTAAATTCTCTATCCGTCTTCATTCTTCAGCCCTTAAATTCTCTGTCAGTCTTCATTCTTCAGCCCTTAAATTCTTTCCATTGAGCATTAATCACGCTTGCCTCCTCTTTATTTCTGATTTGTTCTTTCTGCTGCTGTTTTTGCTGGTAAGTTTTTCTTTTCTTTGTTTCCATGGTTTTACGCTATGTTGATTTGTAAATTTTCTGCTACTATTGTTCCTTGTTTGTGATGAAGAAGTTCTTTCAATGCTTGCATGCTAGTTTTCCCCTGTTCTTCGTCTTAAATCAAGGAGGCCATTGTTAGGGTAGGGATTTTATGGAATTTTGATCATGTATGCTAATTTTAGGGTTTCTGCGTTATCGTGTGTGGGTTTCTATTTATGTGGTTTTTTGATCGTTGGTAATGTCCTTGAGTTTGTTTTTGACTTGTTTATGATTAATCTTTTCGCAGCCATGTCTGACCGTCCGCGGCTTCCTTATCAGACTCCTGGTTCTGGTCTATCGAGATCTCCTCCGCGTAGAGAGTCTCAAGATGATGTTCGTAGAAGTCGAGTTTCTTCTGGGGCGAAGGCCTCATCTTCTAGGGAAGAGGTTCCTTCGACTAATACTTCTGGGTCTCGAAGGGTTGTTGATCGCGCGGTGTCTCGTCCGCTGGATGGTATTAGGAGTACGCAGTCACCGACCCGTGCTGTCTGTTTTGATGTTCCTCCCTTACGTTCTGTAGAGCCCGAGCGTCTGCCGCCCCCTCCTATAAGTTCATTTAGAGGGAAGAATACCAAAGGTAGTGTTCCGAGGGTTGAGTCTTCAAATAATCCTTCTTTGAAGAGAAAGGCTTCCGAGGCTTTTATTGGTTCATCCGGCCCTGCCGAGGAGGATGAGGCTGCCCCATTGATACGCAACATTTCGGTCAGTAAGAAAAAAGTAACGTTCAAGCACATTGATCTCGAGATTTTCAAGGAAAAGCATGAGCTTCAATCCTTCGAAGTTCGTTTCTATGCCCATGAGGATGATATTACTTATGAGCTTATCTCAAAGTATGAGTTCGATGAATTTCATTTGTTGACCACGGTTGGTGCGTTCGAAGCTGGTCTTATGCTGCTGTTGTACAAGTCAGGTGATTCCTTCTACTATGATGTGCTTGCTAGTCGTGAAGGCTCTTCCACCAATACTCACAGCCGTTCTGTATCGCAACTATCGGGGAATTATCTCCGCCCCCTGAAGGAATGCTATCTGCGGAGTAAGGGGGAAACGACAATGACTTGTTACGTTCCCAATCCCGCGGAGGGAATGGTATACTCCTGAGAATTTCAATAACTCCTTCGGTGATTAGTCAACTAGGAACCGTAAGCCGTGGAGTGTCAGCCTCCGGAATCTCGCTGCTCCTCGGGGCGAAATTCGTTTGTTAAATGAGGTCAGCGATGCCAAGCTGAAGTATGTTCCCGGCACGGAGGGGTCTAGTCAGCGGAAACTTTTCCCGGCCCGCGAGAGGATCAAGCGCGACCATGACTACGAGTGGCACGCTACCGTTATCGAAGTGGTTGGTCCATGGGCGTACGGTTGGATCCCTGGTCCCCGCGGTTGGCGTCCTACTGAGAGTAGCAAGCCGCGTGAATCTCCTCCTGCTCGTTATGGAGATTTCTGTCCCTGGCGTTTAAACTTCGCAGGTATGAATTTTCCTTATGCCCTTGACGTTGTTGAGGGAGACGAGGAGGAAGGTTCTGGTGCTATACTTCCACCGAGGAGTGCCTCGACTGCTCAGGTACGCGGATTCTAGCTGCGCTTCTCTTCTTTAGAAATTCAACTGTTCGGGAAAAATAATTCTTTTGTGTGTTTTAGGTGTCGAAGAAGAAAAAGATTAAGCCGAAGCAGTCTTCTACCATTGTGATGGGTGAGGCTGAGGCCCATGAAGAAGTTACAAGTCCGGTGAACGAAGAGTTTGCTGAGGATGAGGAGATTACAGATGGGGAGGAACGTACTGGTACTTCCCCTATCAATGTCGAAGAAGAGGTCTGTGGGGTCAAGATGGTGATGAAGGGAGAAACAACGCCGTGTTTATTGGTGATATTTCTGTCCCTGTTGGGGATGCCACGGAGACTCTCCCCACCCTTTCTCAAGAGTTTTCTTTTGATCGGCTGTATTCTACAGGGGAGTTTATGGATGATGCCCTCGATTTTCCTGAGGACTTCTCTCTACTGTCCCCCAATGATGATTGGGATGTCCTCGGGGTGCTAGTAACGGAGACGCTGCTGTTCAAGATGGTGGCGCGGAGGAGCATGGTGCGCATGTGGGTGCCGACATTTGTGCTGATGGGGCCGTGTCAGAAAAGGGGAAGTCGGTGATTGATTCGCCTGCTGCGGATCTCCCTCATTCGCCGACATCTGAGGGTGAGGACGCCATAATGGATTGGCTCAAGAAAAGAATCTGCTATTTGTCCCTCATCCCGCCCCTGTTGTTGCTGGTGAAAAGGATTCTGATGCGTATACCCGTCGTATGATGGAAATGTCTTCCAAGGCGCGGGTGTCTGAGGCCTGGGGAAGAAATTTGAGTGTTCCCGAAGCTACCCTTGTGTCGGAGCCTCCTACTTCCGTTGCAGATATGATGGCCATAGCCGACGGGTATCAATATGGCTTTCCTCAGCAGCGTGTCTTAGGTAAATTTTCGTACGTACTTCTACGTGACGATCCAATTCTTCGGTGAAATAATGTTTTTCGTCTTGATGTGTAGATGATGAGGAGTGAGCATTGTAACCACGTGCTGTATCAGTTCTTCAAAGCGAAATCTCTGAAGCTCGAGGCTAAGCTTCGTCACAGAGAAAAGGAATTATCTGCGGCTGAGGTGGAAATAGAAGAGCTGAAGAAAAGCCTCAAGGAGAAAGAAAAGCTGGGTGAAGCGGAGGCCAGTCTTCGTTCAGAGCTTGTTGCTGTTCGCGCTGAGTTAGAGCAAACTCGCGGCCAAGTTTCAGCTTTCACAGGTTTGGTTCTTTTTTTTCTCTTTTTCCCTCGCAGTGTGTCATTCCTCTATTTCTTAGTTGTTCTTCTGAGTCTCCCCACCCTATCTCCAGTGGGTGGTGTCCCCGAGCTGATATGGCTTCGAAACGAAAGGGCACGGCAGAAATCTCGTATTAAAGAACTTGTTCAGAAAATTAAAAGTGAAGCCAAGAAATGGGATGCTCGGGCTGAGGTATGGCGCGCAAGGCATGTTCAGATGGTCGACATGCAAAATCTGTATAACCATGACCGTGCTTTATTTAATGGTACGCTGCTGTGGACACGTGATAGTCTGCGGGAATCCCGTGAGCGTACTTCTTTGTTGGAGTCTAGGATACAACTTCTGGAAGAGGAATTACAAAAGGCTCGATCCCTCCCTTTTCCAGGAGTTGAGGATAGTGCGCGGTGTCTTATCAGAGAAAGGGACAATGCCCGTGCCGAAGCCATGCTCTAAGCAAGGCCCTTGCCGCGTCCCGCGTTGAAGTAGCTCGTCAGGCTGAGTCTGAGAGGAATCTTGAAGTGTGTATGTACATTGAGCAAGGGGTATCAGAGATAAACAAAGAAGTTGACCACCTTCGTCACATGGATTCGATGAAGCAGGTAGAATTAGATGCCAGTCAATTTACTCTCACAACCTTCAGCTAGATTATAAGAAATTATCCGCGGAATATGATCATCTTGATGAAGCGCGAGATGCGTTGTTAATGAGTATGAAGAGCTTCGGCTTGTGTCGAAGGTATAACCCTATTCCATCGAGTGTGATTGTGTCTTTTCTGTGCTAACTCCCTGGTGTTGTCTTTTTCAGAACTCGAGGGACAACTTCGCGTTGCAATGAAAAACTTGAAAAGGCTCAATCTTCCTTAGCGCAGCAGGAAGAACAAACTAAGCATTTTAAGAGTTTGGCGACATCCCGCGAAGAGGCCGTCGGTGCTGCTTCTAAAGAAGTGAGTCGTCTGTCTTCATTGTTATCCCAAGCCCAACAACGGACGATAGTTATTAAGCACAAGGCTCGGTGTCAATTGGCTGAGGAGACGAACAAGATGCTAGAGAAGATAGAACTTGGCCTAAAGAACGAGCATGGTCTTGTGAAGAATTATCTGCGTCGTCCAGTTCCTGCTGCCTTGCCTGGCTCCTCGGGACCCTCATCTGGTGGGAGCGTCCCTTCAAGTCTTCGGAACGATCCGGCTGATGGGGCGGCATCATCTAGGTAGAGACCGCTGTATTTTGTAGAGACCGCAGTGTCATTATCCCTCCACTTTTTGTAATTATGTAAAAAGAATATTTTTTGCTATTATCATATAAAAGGAATATTTTTTGACGTGTACTCTTCCTTGAATTGGCCCTTCACTTTTTGTAATCGTCCTTTATGAAATGGATCCTTTTCTTGATATACCTTCGTGATCGGCTTGAGACCTGTCTCCCCGCTGGCGAACCCTTGGCCAGAGGATTCCCAGACGGTGGGGGCCGAGGCAACGTTCTAGGATATGGGGTTAAAAAATTTACATACACCCATTCCGTCGACCCGTTGCCTTAAGATTGGTTGGGTATCTCTTTCTGCTGGGTGCCTTCCCCCTGGTCTTACATTTATGGACACTGACGGGGGAGCCCTGAGAGATTGTAGATTAACTACTTTACCCAATATTGTCGATAGGTTTAGTGGATACATAGAAAGCTTGTTTGATTGATAGGTTGAGGCCTGCAATTCCTCGTCCAGAGATAGAAACATGTAGAGTGGTCACACTCCCTTCTTCTTCTGGTACCCTTCACGCAGTTGCAAGGCTGCGTTGCCCCTATGGGAAGTATGGTTTGAGACACTTAGCATTCCAAGGATGTCGGAGGACTTCGCCTTTCAGATTACGAAGGTAGTAGGAACCGCTTCCCGCAATATCATGTATTATAAAAGGTCCTCCCCACGTAGGTGCTAACTTTCCCCATCTCTTCTCTCGTTGATATGTGGGATTGTTCTTAACACATACTGCCCTTCTACAAAATTCCGGAGCTTTACCTTTTTGTTGTACTCCCTTGCAAGTCTTCGTTGGTAATTTTCCATATTCTGCAATGTTGCTTCCCTTCTTTCTTCTAGGTCGTCCAATCTCTCTAACATCATGTCTGTTGTGAGATTTTTCTCCCACACTTCGGTCTTTGTGGTTGGCATGAGTCTCTCTGTAGGGATGACTGCTTCAGCTCCATAAGTGAGAAGAAACGGGGATTCCCCGGTGGCGGATCTTCGCGTGTTGTATGCCCATAACACATTGTGCAGCTGTTCACACCATCTCCCTTTATGCTCGTCTAATTGTTTTTTGAGTATAAGGGCGAGGGTCTTTGGTAGCTTCCGCTTGTCCGTTGCTTTGAGGGTATATGGGGGTGGACTTGTTCTTTCTTATCTTGAAAGTATCGAAGAGCATGTCTATATTTTTCCCCTGTAATTTTACCATTATCAGATACAATTTCAGCGGGTATACCGAATCTGCAAATGATGTTCTGGAATATGAAAGTAACACATCCACGTCTCTGATCCTGGCCAAGGCCTTAGCCTCCACCCATTTACTGAAGTAGTCCGTGGCTACTATCAAAAATCGTCTTTTCCCTGATCCTTCGATGAAAGGCCCGACGATGTCTACGCCCCATTTTGCAAATGGCCACGGGCTATCGACGGAGTTTAACATTGTTGCCGGCGCGTGGATCTTTTTGGCGAAGCGCTGACATTCTTCACACCGTCGGGACATCCTCGCGGCATCCTGTATCATTGTCGGCCAGTAATATCCTTGCGTTTTTGCTTTGTCAGCTAGTGATCTCATGCCGCTATGATTCCCCGCGTCACCATAATGGATATCATTTAGAATTCGATGCCCCTCTTTCCGGGACAAGCAACGTAGTAATGGTCCAAGGAAGGATTTCTTGTACAGGACCCCATCCCGAAGATCATATCTTCCTACTTTGGAGAGTATCTTCCTAGCTTGTTTCTGATCCGCAGGTAAGCTTCCTTTTCGAGAAAGGCATGGATCATCCTCTCCAGTCATCTTCGTTGCTGAAGTCTTCGTCTTGATTTGCTCTTGACAGGATATCTTCTTCGTCAAAGTCGTTATGGATGTCTTCTCCTACCTGGTCTTCGATATTTTCTTCCACTGTATCTTGATTGGTAGCGAAGGAGAATTGAGATGCAATCGAAGGCTCGTATACCCTTGCTATTTTAATAGCGACGACGTTTTTATCCCTCAGCATGGATGATATATATGCTAGGGCATCCGCGTGCCTGAGGTCCCTTCTGCATAAGTGCCGGAACTTAATGTTCGGGATTTGTGATGCCAATGTTTGGACCAAGGCCATGTAAGCTGAGAGGGTGTCATCGTACACATTATACTCGAGCCCTATTTGCCGTATGACAAGCTGCGAATCACTTGTCAGCCTTACATCGGTTACCCCCATCTCTATTATTATACGGAGGGCATGTACGACAGCTTCGTATTCAACGATGTTGGTATGCTCTTTGAATTCTAACCTAAGTGCCTGTATAATCCTTTCTCCGGTTGGGGTGATAATGACAATGCCTATTCCTGCTCCTTCCTTATTTTTGGATCCGTCGACGAAGACTTCCCATTGTCTTTGACTCGCAGGTTCGAGGATATCCATTGGATCCTTGTTTTCTTCCTCGGCTTCTGGTATTCCCTTAATCTCTTCGTCGTTGTCAAGGGGGAGGTCTGCTAAGAAATCCGCCAGAACTTGGGACTTCCGAGAATGTTGAATTTCATGAATGATGTTGAATTGGTCCAGATGGGTGTTCCATTTGGCTATTCGGCCCACTTTTCCCGTGCTTTTGAGGACTGCTTCCAATGGTGCTTTGCATGGGACCCTGACGAGGTGAGTTAGGAAGTAGGTTCTCAGTTTTTGAGTAGCCCACCAATGCGAGGATGAGCTGTTCAATCTTAGTATAGTTCCTTTCCGCAGAATTGAGGGTCTTGCTGACGTAATAGATAGGTTGTTCTATTTGTATTGGTTTTGACCAATACTGCGCTGACTGCGTCTTCTGTTGCTGCTATGTACAGTGCCAAAACCTCGTCAGGATCTGGCTTCTGCAGGATCGGGATTGAGGCTAGGTGTTCTTTGATTTTTTGGAATGCTTCCTCGCATTCAACGGTCCATTCGAACCTGCTCCCTTTTTTGAGAATATTGAAGAAATGTTTGCATTTGTCCGAGGACCGGGCAATAAATCTGCCCAAAGCTGCTATGGATCCATTGAGTTTCTGTACTTCCTTTAAATTCTTGGGGACGGCATCTCTACTATGGCTTGAATCTTTGCTGGGTCTACCTCGATGCCCCTTTTTGTTACCAGATACCCGAGGAATTTCCCCGAGGTGACACCGAAAGTACATTTCTCCGGATTCACTTTCATGTGATGTTTTCTCATTGCTTCGAAGATATTCCTCAGATCCTGGTGGTGATCTTTACGCAGCTTGCTTTTGACGAGCATGTCGTCAACGTAGACTTCTAAGGTTCCTCCAATCCATGGCTTGAAGATAGCATCGACCATCCTTTGGTATGTTGCCCCTGCGTTTCGAAGTCCGAAGGGCATTCTAGTGTAGCAATAAAGGCCATGTGGGGTGTAGAACGCTGTGTGTGGCTGATCTTCTTCTGCCAGGGCTACTTGGTTGTAGCCAGAATGTCCATCCATGAATGACAGTTCTTCATATCCTTCTACTGCTTCTACCAGCTGTCTATGCTCGGCAGGGGATAGCTGTCCTTTGGACATGCCTTGTTGAGATTAGTAAAGTCGATGCATATTCTAACCCCTCCATTTTTCTTAGGAACAATGACCATGTTGGAGATCCAGGTAGGTACTTGACTTCCTTGATAAATCCTGCGTCTAGTAGTTTCCGAAGTTCTGTTTCTACTGCCTCATGATACTCTGGAGCTACTTTTCGTATTTTCTGCCTGAACGGGGGCGTGCCCGGTTTGATGCGTAGCTCGTGTTGGATTACTTTTGGGTCAATCCCCGGCATATCTCCTAGCTTCCAGGCGAACACATCCGCGTATTCCTTAAGTAATTTGGTTAAGAATCTTCCCTTCCTTCGTCCATTATGGTCCTATTTTGATCATCTTCGGGTTTTCTTCCGTTCCTATGTTGATTTCTTTACGGGCTCCACTGGTGTGAACACAGGCTTCGGTTTCCGAGGACTGGGACGTTCTTTAATTGCTATTTAGCGTGTTTCTGTTCTTCGCTGGTTGTTGAAGTACTTGTCTCTGTGCTTAGGACATTATCATCTTTCGTCAAGCCCTTCCCTGTAGTTTCCTTGAGGAACAGGTCTATGGCCTTCTCTTTCGCGGTTTCTTATTTTTTACTCTTCGGATTTTTCGCTGCTCTTCTTGCTCGTTGTTGATATGATCCTGAGTGGCCTGGCACTCTCTCGTAGTGACCCGATCTCCCTTGATTTCCATTACTCCCTCAGGTGTTGGAAATCTGAGATATTGGTGGTACGTTGCCGCAACTCCTTTGAGTTTATGTATCCATTTTCGTCCAATAATAGCGTTGTAGGGGGAAGGGGTGTCCACCACACTGAATCGGGTTTCAGTTTCATGGGCCCTGCGTTAACCTGCAACACGATGTCTCCCAAGGGCTTCGTGGCTGCTCCATTGAATCCGTAGATGGTGTAATAAGAGGTCATTAACTGTTCATCATGGAGCTTCATCCGTTTGAATGCATCGTAAAATAGGACGTTTACGGAGCTTCCCCCGTCTATGAGGATCTTTTTGAGGTTACATCCAGCTACTGGTAGTGTTAGGACCAAGGGATCGTTATGGTCTTCCATATCTTCTTCGATATCCTCGGCATCGAAGATGATAGGAGATTCCATCCATTCTTCGTGCTCGTCCACCACTATCCCATCGACCTTATACAATTCGCAGCGGTCTTCGAATTGCTTCCGTAACCTCTTTCCTATCTGCGCTGTAAGTGAGGGCCCTGTGGCTTCGGAACACGAGATGGTGTTGATTGTTCGGTTTCCTTCCGGAAGTTGGACTGGTTTGGTTCGCTTGGATCTATCCTCGGTAACACTTTCGTACGTAATGTTTGAGCTCTCCCGCATCAATTAATTTTTGGATCATTATTTTAAGGTTCTTGCACTTTTCGGTCTGGTGTCCGTTGAAACAATGATATTCACAGTAATCTTTAGACTTCTCGGATCTGGGGCTGCTTTCCCTTAGACCATGGCCACTCCAGTTTTCCCTCCCTTTGATCTCTCGTAGGATACGAGCATAGCTAGCGTTGAGTTTCGTGTAAACTTGATCTTCAAATTTTCGGTCACCTGTTCTTCGTTCATCCCTTCGTTCCTTCCTATCTTCGTGAGGTCTCTCCGCTGAGCAACTCCTTTTGGCCCCATTGGTTTGTTCCGCTGAATTGGTGCGGTGAGATCTCTGCGGATATGCCCTCGGGTTTTCCCGTTGAATTTCTTCAAGTCGAGCGTGCTTTTCGATAATTATTCGAAGATCTCCCTCTGTCTTAGGCACGCTTCCATGAATTTCAACAAATAGGGGACTCATTCGGTCTAATCCCCATTTGTAGCAATTGATGCTTACCACTGGGTCCACGCTCCCTATGGCTTGGCAGATCTTGTGCCATCTGTTAGTGTACTCCCTCGTGGTTTCCTTGTAGCCAATCGCTAGTGAAAAGAGCTTATCCATTCCGGTGTTTACAGTCTTGTTGTACATGTATGTTCTTAAGAATTTCTCTGCCAGTTGGTCGTATGAGTGGATGGAGTTTGGTGGCAGATTATCAAACCATGATAATGCCGATCCCTTCAGGCTTGACGGGAAGTATCTGCAGAGTACGGCGTCGTTCTGACCCCATCTAGCTAAGACTCGGTTGTAGTACCGAATATGTGCAGCAGGATCACTGGATCCATCATAGCATTCGAACGTTGGGACAGGGCATTTCAGTGGAATAGGGGTGTTGGCCAAGCGATGAGTTAAGTGCGTAGAGTTAGCTTCTCTCATGACCTCTTCTAACCTACCCCCGCCTTGTCTATTTTTTAATTGCCTGATCTCGGCCATCATCTCATCTCGTAGCTCTTCCATCGCGCGGTGGTGCCCTAAGTTCTTCTGCTCGTTACCGTCTGATTCTCCGTCGTCATAATCCGGGTTGGATACGCTACTTCCCCTAGTCGCGTCACCATTAGCCGCTATGACGACTCTACAGTCTCGGTTTGGCTCTGGTGCTTTGGAATTTGCTTCATCAAGTTGTTGGCTGGTCTTCGTGCTTAGAGAAATCCGCTCCTTTAAATCTTGATTTTCTCTGGCCAACAGGGCTACAGCATCTGCGTAAACCTGCTGGCTCTTCTTCAGTTCCTCAAGCTCAGCCATCAGTCGATGTGATTGGTTGGACCCCTGATTGGGAGTCCCAGCGCGTGCCACTACGGCCATGGTGCCGCCTTCCTCTACGGTCTGCACTAAAGGTGACAGAGGTTCAGCTTCGGTTGCTGGCATTTCCAAATAGGGGTGAGTGCCCTCTGCGGTGCTAGAGCCGCCGGTATGGTTTGATTTTGATCATTTGTTGGTGGCATTCCAAAAGTTGGAAGGTGCACGGGTTGGAATGTTCTGGATTCATCCACCCTTTCTCTTGGTTGATGAAGTTGATTCATAGCGCAAATTTTGCTAGCCTCTGCAGCCTTCGGGACTACCGCAACCGCACCGTACTTTGTCGCCGCTGCTCTGAGAGCCGCTGCTGCAACTGAATTAGCGTTCATAGGTGAAGTGATTTCCGCAGTTGCTTGCCTTTGACTGGTCATTTTAGCTTTGTCTCCTTTCTGCTTGCTTCGGGTGATGACCGGGGTTGTCCTGGGTGTTTCCTTTGACGAAGCTTTGGCTTTTCCTGCTCCCTGCGTCTTTTCCATCACGGGTCCTTTTGTCGACAACGGAATCTCGCAGAAACTCTCCTTCTTTACTCACAATACGTTCTTTCTGCACAAGGAATTTCAAACAACGAAAAACGGGAATATCCGCGTGAATCGGGTTAGTTGGCGAAATATCTTCTTCCAGGAGAGGATTAATACATACGAGTTACAATACACGGGTTAAAGTTTTATTAAAAGAGATCCTTTTAAAAATGCAAGTAGATCATTTTTTTTTTTTAAAAAACTACGAAAACCCCCCTGAGAGACGTGTTCGCACGAGATCTAAAGAAAAACGTAAATCCACGGATCAAAACAATAAATCTTATCGAAAATAATAGGTGGGTTTTTGAATATAATAAAGTTAACAAATGATCTATACGGTCCGAGCTGATAAATCAGAGCAATCATATGCCCATTTAAAATGAAATCACAGGACAAGATAAATCTTTTACCGGGACGAAGTCCCTGTTTCTAGTGCCAAATTGTGAACACACAAATCACGAAGGCATCCGAATGCTCACAACCAATCATCGTGATCTAGAGAGATTTGTGATGATGATATCCTAGTGTTGATTCCTTGGCTCAAAACCTTCGGGTTTATCATAGCCTCATCTAACAACTCCATGCGAGGCGTTTGCGCACGGGATATAGGTAAAAAAAAAGAAAGCAAAACGTATAAGTAAAGATCCATGGGGTTAGACAAATATAAAGTGCTGAAATGTAAACAAGACCGAGGTTTACGTGGTTCAGCACTAAGGCCTACGTCCACGGGATTGTTGTTTCAC
The DNA here is from genome assembly GCF_003573695.1 of Papaver somniferum. NCBI lineage: Eukaryota > Viridiplantae > Streptophyta > Magnoliopsida > Ranunculales > Papaveraceae > Papaver > Papaver somniferum. Next base: position 53,442,531 of record NC_039365.1, read on the forward strand.
TATATTCTTCACGGTTACAAGAGTAGTCGAATGACTTTTGGGTTTACATGTTTTTCTCTTCTAAAGGATTAACTTACACTTGCAATCTCTCTCTCCTTCCCTTCCTGATTTTTCCGATCCCCCATCCTCTTGGTGGAGAGGGGGTACTTATAGGGTTAGAGTATGAGACCCATCTCTGAAGGCCGTTGGAACCTTATCTTCTAGTGTCTTGTGTCCATCACGCAGAGGTCTGCGTTTGCCACTTGATCACGCAGAGACATCCTCGCTCGTTCCACGGGTTGATCGACACGTATACTGCTCAGAGTGTTTAATGAAGGTGGTTGAGATGCCTGCTCGTGTCAGACAAGTGTCTTCTGCCCCTGTCACGTTCGTGTCAGCTAACTTTCTCTCCACCGTTGATCTTAGCTTCTTTTGGGATGAGATAAAGTAACTCCTTGGGATTTATTTGGTGTTCCGTAGTGCATCGTATTTTGATGTCCTGGCCTGCATGCTTTCCACGTATTTTTCTATATACACGTGTTTGATGGTGAGATATATGTATACACAGTACCGGCTCCGGAAAACCTTCATCTTCTGCATCTTCACGGAAAACTAGTATATAGTCTTGCTACCGGCAGACAAATACATCACTGTCATTCATTTTCTTCGAGCCTCGAACAATACCATCTCGGTCACGTCCAGGCATCATCTTCTTCATCACCGAATATCAATTCCATTATTTGGTAACAACAACTGCTTGGATTTCTTTCCTTGCGATAAGAACATCACACCAGCTGGATAAGAAATGAAATTATGTCCTGAGAGAGCTATACACACGTTAGGCTCTGGTGGGTTCCACGTTTTGCCCTGGAGTGAACAAACACAATGGGCTGTTTCCCTTCTTGATGTGCTGGCTGTGACATTGAGCAAGTGGGCAATTAATTTACATGCCATGACAGATCTAGCTCTCTCCTTACGGCACTGTGAGCAGCATTCGTTATTTCCTTCGTTACTGTCACTGTAACGCCCAATTAGCCATTTATCTCTAATTTATTGGAATTCAATTGTATTTTCTACAAAAGCACTAAAATAGTGTCGTCAGTTAAAATATTGAGTCCTAACTAATATAAATATGGGTACAAAATGTAGCACATACGTACTTATAAAATGCCATGAACAACTTAATGTTCTTCAGCTGTTAAACAACGACACTTTTCTGCGACTGTCTACCGAGCGTCAATGTTCTTCGCGTTCTTCTTCTTCAGCAGCAGCAGCAGCAGAAACAGAGTTTGGTAAAGCTCTGATTTATTCTTCTCTGGCTCTCCTTAGGTTCCCAAACTCTCGACACCTCTTCTATAAGACCCAAGACATCTATTTATATCAAAAATACCGATTAAATCTCTCCCAAATCTTCCAAAATCTCTTTCCTTCTCTTCACGGCCAAGTTGCGACAATTTCTTGTTTTAGGATTTCTACGCGTTTCTGAGCTTTCCTTTTTATTCTAAACTCTTCCTTAGATAGATACAAATCTTTGCGAAGGTTTACAGCGCTTTAATCTCTCTAAAATTCCCTAAAACAGGTCACACACGTGACTTTCCATATTTTCTTGTTGTGAGAAAAATCCGTCGATTGAGCCCATTCTAATCGATTTAAACACCCATATCAGATTCCTAGACCCATAAGGAGTCTATCCTATGAAAATCAGAGGTTTAATCGACCTCAAACTCCTTCAAATCACGATTGCCAAAACTGCTCTTTAACTGCATTTTTTTCCCGCCAAAAAACTGATTTTTGAATGTTGAAGATGGTTGCCCCTTATCCAGAGTAGGGGTGCGATTAGCAACTGCCTGGAAATGGGATGCCCCTTAGTAATTAGGTTACCCCTTATCCAAAGTGAGAGTTCGAATAGCAAATGTCCTCCGGGTGCTTTCCGACAATTTTTCGAGCCAATTTTTTCCAAAAATGTTTATTGGCCAAAAATACCTACAAATAAATAAAACACCATAATAAGTACAAAAATGAGCCCTAAAAACATATAGAATCGAGACAAATCGGACACAAAAATGTGTCTATCATTAACCAAAGAGTAAATTAACTACTCATGGATTTACTAAAATCCATGAAAAATATATAGGAAAACAAATAAATCAAACCCAGTTATTGTGATGATCAATCAAAACTCCAACTCCAAGCCCTAGATTTTGTTCTTCTCTTCCAAAACGATGATAAAAGATCATTTTCAAAGATAACAATCATCCCCCTTATATAGTTCTCCCGAAACTAAATTTTTGAAGCATTTCAGAAACGTGTTTTCCTCAACTTAGAACCCCAAACACGTGCAAAACAACCCTAGTTACGGTTGGTAATAGTGTCTTCAAACCAACCGTAAGTTTGACACGAAAATCTCGTCAAAAATCCCCAAAGTTACGACTAACTTCATCCCAAATGTAATTCTGACCAGAAAACTTGTTGAAATACTCACAGTTATGGTTGGCTTCGAGTGTCTCAAAGATGGCCGTAATTCCTCTTATACACTTTTTGTACTTCGCCATTTCGGTCATAACTTCTTCATTCGATATCCGATTGACCTCATTATTTTTGGGTTGCATTCATATTGCCATCCTCTATAATATGGAAATGATCAAATCTTCATATTTCTTCAACTCCACCGAAACTCCTTCTGAAATTTTGAATTATTTTACGGTTGACTTTTGGGATATTTTTAACAACCGTAATTTCTCCTAGAACTTGTTTCCAAAAGTAGTGTTTGCACCTTCCAACTTCTTCTTTTCATACCGGAATTAATTTCTTTCCTTTTCTAGTTCTTTTTGACACAATTTCCATCTATTTCGGATGATTCATATAAAGAAACAAAGAAAATAGAAAAGAAGAGTAGTACAAGGTAAAATACAAGAATCATAACAATTATTAGTTGGATTTGACACTCTAAACGTGTAAATTAAGCACCTATCAATTTCCCCTACACTTGGGTTTTTTTAGTCCTCTGCAACAAGCCTTTGAACCCCTAGGTGTCCCTAGTAGATGAGTTATAGTCTCGTGAGGATTTACAAGAGGTATTCCCACAAAACCTATACTCCAAACCCTGGATACTTGCAAAGAATCTAGGAACTACACCGATCTCTGTAGTTGGTCATTTATTCTTAGATATATATGGGAGGAGTTACCCTGTATGAATCCAATTGTTTTACTGAGTTTGCACTCAAGCGTACTAAAATTTATATGTAAGAATCCAAAGATCCACTCAGATAGTCGTACATTGGACCACAATACTCAGAATCTAACAAGCCTCAATCATAAGAAGATGGGTATGGATATAAAATTGTGCGCATGTTGACTAAGGCGAACTGTGTTTCCCTCCATATCTGTATGAATGTCAGCGCCAAGACGAATCCTAATGGATTGAGATATGCTCCGACTGGTCTTAATCCTAATTCTAGTATTAGCTCGGTTGGTGCATACAAGGGCCCCAACGGTCGATTTATTTATTGAATATATATATATATGTATATATAATTTTTTTATATGAATTGGAAACATGATTAGATATTTTGAATCCAAGCGCATGCTCCTTTTCAGCAAATTACATGATAGTTCCTGTGGATCCTACATTCTGCTCTTGCTTAGGAGACAGAGACAGGGAAAACACGCACATATTATGTTCCAAATGTCAATACTCAAGTTTTTTTTAATGGTCTAGGTTAAATAAAATACGATAACGGGGCTTGAATCATCCCAGCAGCGACAACAAGGCGACACTAGTTCCCCACCAAATCACTTAGAGAAACACATAAAACTGCAAAATACCATATAGAACGTGATATGGTGACTGTTAGAGCACAGCTCGGTTCAACCCACCAAGCGTTGGTATGTCAAGTTTGGTTGTCATATTTTAGTATCAAAACTCATCTACAGTCGCTTGATTAAATACTAGAGTCAACTTCGTTTGGTTAGTCTAGAAAGTCTAGGAATGTTGAGACGTACAAGTATTACTCCGAAGACCTGAAGAATGTGAAGAAGTGACGACTACAACGAGGACATCATCCTTCCACTTTAGGTTAGTAATATTGACTTGATCTTGTTTTCATTCCTAACGTATCTTTCAAGTCGAATTATATTGAAAACATAACATGCAAAGCTGTATATATAATACTCTAGTGGTTAGACTTGGTCATATCATTATGATCAAAGTGTCAAGGAACTTATTAAATTACAAAGTATCAACGCTTATCTTTTAGAACTTCGTAAATACGACATCAGCATAATCTTTATATTTAGTTGCTTGATTATTGTAGTTGGGTAAAACTGATTCTGGAGAAAAGAGTAAAAGTGGGTAGGTTGATGAGAATCGAGTCTACACCTTAAACAAATGTACTGCACAGGAGTACTTTAGATTCGAGAGATCAATCTGTACAATTCTGGCCTAAACCAAGAAATGTCCGTTCCAGTCTTGCTTCTGTCACAAAATGAAGGAAAATGGTTGATCTTAGGGAGGGAAGCATAGAAGGTGTTGAGATCAGAGAGAAAGGCTCCATAAGATGTGACTGTTTATGACTTATCTCAGAAAATGGAACTTGCTTGAAAAAAATGGAAGTTGTAAGTTCTCTGTGTTCTTTGGAAATTTGTGTTAGTTGTTGATTGAAAATATATTTATATCAAGTCATAGTCGAACACCCTGATCTCATAGAAAGTGGAGTTGTGGAGTAATGAAGTAGTGGAGATCGTGTGAAGATGCTAAAACCATGCCCCTAGTATGAAGGTAGGACTAGACGGTTGTGTACCTAATCCTCCTTTATTTGTTAACTGCTGCTCTTCCTGACACTTTCTCGTAAAGGGTGTATTGCACACCGCATGTTGTAAATCGCCAGACCAATACCGTGATGAACATCCCCCAGTTTGTGACATGTTTAATGTCTCGAGTATTTTGGTAGAGAGTGGCTCTTAGTCATGATTTGAAGGACTAAGGTGTGCATGTTTGTATGGTAAAGTCCACATGTTAGTCGTGTTACGACTAATAATAGGAGGCATGGTACTTGCTGAGAGGGCCCACCACCATGACATGTGAGAAGAAGTCATGAATAATGGGAGAATGAGTACGTGATTATTCAGCAACTAACATATACCGTGAACCTTGTATGTAAAATCTACAAGTAGAGAAATATTTTCCAATCACGTGCAAGCTTGGAAGCAGGTGGCCATAAGTGATAAGTCAAGTCTATGAATGGGACTTGTCGTGAATAGTATTCAAAAAAATAGCACATGGTGCTTGTAGTTAAATAAATAATTAAATTATTTATGAAATCGACATTCTAAAAATGTCGCTTGTAAACGATGCATGTAAAACATCGTTTTCAAGCAAGCAACTCAAAAATATTTGATACATGTAATGCATCGTTGTATAGAGCCTGCATTAGTCACGGATTTCAGGGTTAAAAAGTGGGGCGATCACCCTTCTTTGGCCGATCTTTTGGTGGTTAAGCACGTAAGTTAGTCTCCGGGATTGATCCGTTAAGAAGGGGGAGATGGATAGTAGCTACGTCCCCTTGCTGGCCGTCTAAGATTTAATCTAAACCGGCCAAACTGGCCATCTAACTCGAAAGGTGAAGATCAATTTGACTCTTCCATAGACATCTATTGACCTAATTAAGACGCTTGAAGCAGCTTCGACCAGCCTACTTTGGTCGATGATTTAGAACCGAGCATGTATGCTGTGAGCATTCTAATTGGCTGAAATAGTAGTAGGGTGACAGGTTATTGTTGATACATGAAAAATATTCCCCTTAGTCAGCCTAGTGCGCCCCCAAGAGGGAGGCAAACCCCACATGAAACATGGGGACTAAAGTCCAAGTCCACTAAAAAAGTATCCATAAGATGGAAAGGACAATGGGGCAATTAATAGGATAGAAGGAGGTTGTATTAAAGAAGGAATGACATTAGTAGTAATTAAGGAGTTTTAGGACATGGCATAATTAAGGTTATATTAAAGAAGGTATGTAATATAATGGAGGGGATCCTTCTCTCTCTCACCTCTTGAAAATTGGGTGTGTTGTAGTTAAGACGGGTAAAACCAAAATAAAATTCATCCCTTAACATTTTGCAACCACACCCGGAGACTCGTGCCTATCCCAGCCACCAATTCCCTCGATCGCCTTTCTTTCACCTTTACGCCCATAGCCGCTTAACTCTATTCCTCGTAATTAAACCATCTCCGCGCACGTAAGTCACAACTCACAAGCATAAGCGCCTCCTATTTCTAAACAGCGCTTCTAAACGAACCCTCCCCGCGTTCACCGTCACCTCAGCAGCGCTCTTGAACTACATCAGCGCCGCCCTCGACAACACGATTTCGCCATCCTTCTCAAAACACAAGTATCAACCCCGATTTATTAACAACGACCTTGGAGATTCATCGGTACTCAAGCAAGATCAGTTCGGTTCGAAGTGGAGAGATTCACTATCAACAACCAAGTCAGGAGATTCAAGATCGAACAGATAAGTCATATCTGCTTGTTATCATTCAGTGCAATTATGAATTACATCTTCTGTTTCCTCTCTTTAGAAAAATGTTTTAGGGTTTTAAAATCTTCAGATTGCTTTCGATTAGTTAGTCTAAATTGAGAAACGGAACCAGTTTTTGCAGTTGCTTGTTTGTTCTAATCGTTTTGATATAAGGATTTTAAGCAGATATACAAAATTTTGGCATGTTGATTCACCACAACCCTTTAATCCTAGCTCTAATCTTAAAATTGGCTCTAGATTTGTAATCAGCATGTGTTCCTCGTCATTACCCATCAAATCATTTTCTATTTATTTTCAGTTTCTCGACCTAATCGGAATTTAGGTTTTTCCTGATTGATTTAACCTCCCTTCCCCTCTCTTCTGTTTTTAATCAGTCGACAGGAGTATGAAACTGCTAGGCGTATATAAGACAGAAGAAGTCTAGTTCAAGCACCTGGTACACACTTGTAACATGGCTGTGGCATCGTCCAGAAGCGGCTACTACGACTCGGATCTGGTTATTGTCATCTTCTCTTGGAGCATAATAACAACAAATCAGCTACAAAGGTCTCTTGATCAAAATATGGCTTGGAGGAGATTAATTCAGCTCGTCTCATATTAAGCGTATCAGAAGTTCAACCAAAACCACTGCCTCGCAATAGCCAACAGTTGCCTGATAACCTTGTGAATTGATGGCACCATCAGCGCTCGTCTCAGAGAGAAGAACAAGCTAACGAGGCCGATTACAGTCCCACAGTGCACAGCTGACCATCCAAGCCACTGCCGTTTTGCCACGTGATTCATCAAAGACCGGGAGTCGGTGAGAATTGTAACTTGAGGAAGAGCGCGTCAGCTCTAGCCACCTAATATGAGTCTCATCAGCGCCACTTGAATGCATCAGCGCCTCTTTTCCATTGCCCGGCATGCTCACAGGACCATGGATAACATACTATAAAGGATAAGATTTATATTTCTATCCTTAATCCCTTTATGTTGCTTACCTGTTTTGCGATTTGTATGAGATATGGTTTTGAAAAAAGAAAAGAAAGGGAGGGACGTATATGTTAACCCTCACGCATTAAGGGTCACTATATATTACGGCTTGTTCATTATCAAGCATCGCTATCAAATGCCTATGTAATATCTCCTGTGATATGTTCAGTATCCTAATTGTCTTGTACATCTGCTAAGCTGGTTGATTGTTGCGTGCAGTAATTCGAGATGCTTTATTGTTATTAGCTTCCGCCAGTCACTCATATGCATTGACGAATACTCGCAAAACGGAACAAAGAGCCGCTGGAGTTAGTAAAGGACATCCACAGCTTCACTATTTAAACTTGTGGGATCGAGGAACTAATGCGAATAGGTGAGCTGTAACCCCGACTGCAACAGCTAAACAATGGCAGTAGCCATCTCTGTGTTAGAATACAGGCTAAGTATTACACCCTCTATGCACGTAACTTCATATACTTCGAAATAATGGTTAGCTTGCAAATATTTTAATTTAAAACTTGTATATTGTCATCCAATAACAAAAATGTTATAGATTAGCTAATGCCATTTCTAGCGCTGCTACGAGTATAGGTTAATTGGCGTTATTCTCATAACATGATTATAACATTCACTGATTTCATGCAGCCTTACTCCAATTTAAATTAGTTTTCTAAGCTTGGAAAGTCTAAAATGAACTCGTTAACCAGTAAACTAACTTCATTTCAGACGGTATTTTATAGTCATGAGATCAAACGCTTAATGCTTCTTGCTGATGAATCACTTTTAGAATGTATAATAAAGCGCATTTATCCTTATATTCTTGTTTATATGATGTCTTCTGCTTTGAACTTGTAGAATATATATTACTCCTACAGTTATCCTTTGTAGTTTCCTTGGCGAATAGTGGTGGTAACACTACATAATCCTAGCACCACAGCAAGCCAATGCCGTTTTTTTATTTCTCCGTGTCCGTGCCTTCGTCCAGCTAAATTAGTTCTGGAGATCTCTTGGGTCGAATCACAATTGATGAAGGAGAAACCAGTCAATTGACGCGTGATCAACCACTACCAGCTCAACCCATGACAACAGCGCCAGCGCTTCCACTCTTTACGAAACTACCAGCCAGAGCTGAGAGAAGGAAGTTACAGAGAAGCAGTGACGCATTACTTAATCCCATCAGCACTACTTGACTGACTCCACCATCAACATCATCACTTAACCATCGGGAGAAATAGAAGCCGCCCTGTTAATGCCGCTCGCCTATGCTAAATCTCGCCAGCACCACTTCTCCTTTTTAAGCCTCTTCATCTAATAGAATCATTACGAAGTCTAGCAGTTGAAGTGTTTATGGATAATACAAGACGAGGGGAAGGCGCTGGACTGCAAGCTGAGAAAGATGGCAGTTGGCCTAAGATGATGGTACTTCAGGGGTGTGCTGATTACAAGAAGGTGATGTTATTGGTGCTGAGTTAGGTAGAAGGGAATGCAAAGGCACATAAGTATTCACGGTTGCATCAGTAATTGCACTATGATCAGATCTCCCATAAGCAAATGTTGCAGAAAAATAGGGGCCTCCATTAATCAGGAAAATGATGTTGCAGCCCCGTGAATATCCACCAGCTTCCTCTGAATCGGAACTACAAAGATAAGTTTTCACTTCGTTTTTGGCATGAGTTATTTGAGCCTTCACACTTAAATGAAAACATATATCTATGACCTTTACAAAAAAAAAAAACCCCGATTGCGTGATATGCCTTATAATGCCTCTATTGTTGTCCAATACATGTGCTTGGTTAAGTAGTTATGTCGTTTTATCTTTGCCGAGCATGTCCATGAGTTGTTCGATCATTCTGTCCTTTAGAAAATGTGCTCTCTTTATAATGATATCTCCTTAGCATATCAGCATGTATAACAAGTTCACAAATTGCACGTGTTAGACGCGTACTTAATCTTATATAGTTATCATAGCTTTTTGTTCCGCATCTTAAAAAAGAAGAAGAGGGGGTAGGATGTATATACTAGCGTGTTTATGCTAATAGTTTATATCTTGTGTAAACCATAAATATCTTTTATATCCATGGACTTCACATGTTAGCTTTATAATACCTTCATCTTCGCCTTTTGTATACACACATGAAATTTCGCATGCTACAGCTTAGTGTTCACTAAAATGAAGAACCAGTACATCTTTGTGTGTCGCGTGACTATTCCATAGGCTTATTATACTTTACTTAACAATTAATTTGATGAGCATGATAATTTTGATGAATATAGATATTATTGTGATCCATGAGTAATCTAGTCGCATGCATAGGTTATCACTTTATTTTTACAAAGCATCTATGTTATCTTGTTGTGAAATCCATGATCTGCTATGTAACAAAAAAATAATCTAGTAACGTATTTCGGACACCATGCTAGTAAGGGTTCATAGAGGCCACTTGAACAAATACAAATTTACAAAAGGCTACGGGAATGCTAAAGGCGTCCGGGCTGAAATTCACAAAAGGTCTCAGGAAAGCCAAAGGCGCCTTATTGACTGACAAATTCACAAAAGATCTCGGGAAAGCCAAAGGCACCTGATTGACTGACAAATTCACAAAAGGTCTCAGGAAAGCCAAAGGCGCCTGATTGACTGACAAATCTACAAAAGGCTACGGGATGCATAGACACCCGGTCGGCTGACGAGTTCACAAAAGGCCCCAAGATGGGTCACAGATATACAAAAAAGGCGACGGGTTGATATGTTCATCCGATCGGCCACAAATATACAAAAAAGCTCCAAGATGGGCCACAGATATACAAAAAGGCCCCAAGATGTGCCACAGATGTACAAAAAAGGCGACGGGTTGCTCCGCGCATCCGATCGGCCGCAGATAAAAAAAATCGCGACGGGTTGATATGCTCATCCGATCGACCACAGATATACAAAATGGCCCAAAGATGGATTACAGATATACAGAAAAAGCGACGGGTTGATATGCTCATCCGATCGGCCACAAATATACAAAAATGCTCCAAGATGGGCCACAGATATACAAAAAGTCCCCAAGATGGGCCACAAATATACAAAAAGGGCGACGGGTTGCTCCGCGCATCCGACAGATTTACAAAAGAAAAAAGGGTGACGGGTTGCCCCGCGCATCCGATCGGCCACAAATTTACGAAAAGGTGACGGGTTGATTGTTGATACATGAAAATAATTATCCTTAGAAAAGGAGTTCCCTTAACCTATTAGGGATTCCGTCTAGGATATAGAGACTTGGGGACTAGACCTAACCCACAAGGTTAGGATAGCTCTAGCCCATAAAAAAGCATGTTAGGCTAGTTGGGCGTGGTCCAAGGAAGAAAGAAAGCCTCTTAGGGTTTACTAATAACTTAAAGGAAAGGAAATGGTAGTTTCGTAATATATTGATCTTATGGATGCTTATCCATAAGAGGAGGAGGAAGGATTATTATAAAAGGGGAGAAAGGATATTTAGAAAGGGGGTCTGGACTCATCCATTCTCTATCTTCACCTCTAAGGGGATGAGCTTGCTGTGGCTTGGACTTGCTTCTCTTTCCGACTTTTACCCTAACAACATTGCGACCACAGTGGGAGAAGTTGAGTTTCTCGCCCAGCAAGACCCGTCCGCTCAATTCTCACGATATGTTTCTTTTTTATTCTCCACAAGCCGCTTCATCCCTCCCAGCCGACAATTGCACCTATGTGTATCATCCGTAGTACCAGTACATCTCGAGACTACACCATCCAGAGTTTCTTGGTTCTTCTCTCATCCGCAGCCATCTGCAATAATCTTCACAGCTCCACCAACACGACCAAATCTTAGCAACAAATCATCGTCACCCATCATCAATAGAAAGCTATAGGAGGAGTCACAACCATTACCGCCTTGAATCCGGTGAATCTACACCAAGATCAACCCGGGTGATCTTCTAATCTTCCGAGCAGCTTCATTCTCTCCGTTCACTTCATCCCCTCCGATTGCATCGAGCTACATCGCCTCCCTCTTCATCGCTTGCATACTATTGTAAATTAAGTACCAATCCGATCCAGAGAGGAATCGAATGTCAGCGCTTCACTATATCAGCTCCGATCCATCCCAATTTTCCATTTATCCAAAAGTATATCAACGTGCCTTCATCTAAGCGACAAGAACACGTCAAAGATGAAATTAGTAAATGGAGAACGTCTAAGAAGATAAGTATTCTCTTTTCTTAATCTTCTAATTTGATTATATTAGGTGATTTTGTAGTTAAAACACTGAAGATTTTGATTTCTAAACAGACTCCTTGTGATTTAATTCAGATTCGTGTTTATCTTTCCCCTATTTTCGTTTCAGTGCAAAACTTCATAGAGTTTTCAGAGAGAAATCATCAGAAATATGTTGAGTTTACAGCTGAAATTTGATAGATCTCGATTCTTAGGGTTGATTTAAAATCAAACTTCTGATTTATTATTAATCTTTATCACCCTTCGATTCATTATATTGCATTTGATTTACTTTTGATCCTTCATTTGATTTTCACTTGTGCCTATACTAATTATTCTGATAATCTCAATTAAAAATTACTTCAGTTCTTGGCTAAAATAAGATAATATGGTATTCAATCTTTGAATTGTGATGACTAACTAAGAAAATCTTACCCCCTGTTTTCAGAATCTATAACAAAGGTCTCTTGGATGAACCTAGTCTGAACTCCACCACTTAAGAGGGAACTCCTACTGCTTAAACGACATATCTGGGTGAATGATTGTGCCTTTGCGTGGAGCATTATGATGTGAACAGATTCAACTGGTGAAAATCCGCAAAGTCTGAACCTATTGAGACAGTCCAGGCAACTTCGAATTTCTAAGATCGATGGACTAATGCAAATAGGCGAGCTCTAGCCCCAACTGCAGCAGTAAAAGATCAAAGGGAATCATGGCAAAGCCAGTTCTCTGCCGCAATACAGACTAAATGTGGTCAATTCACAACGAGTACGAGATGAATTCTCAAAGAACAACACACAACCTCATAACCATCCGTGAATGAAACTCCAACCTCTAATAAAGAAATTCTGCAGCAGTATAGGAACCTCTATCGCTGCCTTCCTACTTATCATGAAAATCTAGGGGTAGTGGTTGATTCGTTATGCATAAATATAAGCAGCTCGACTTGTGACAATGCCACCAGTACTTCTCCTCTCCACGGAACTACCACTCCGGCTCTGATAGAAGAAAGCCACAGGGAAGTAGCAGCGCAAGACTTAATCCCATCAGAGCTACTTGACTGCATCGTCGCCACCTATCTTCCTCCCTCAAACCCTTGACGTAACATACCTCCAGCAGAAAACTCCAGGACAAAGCCCTCAAGACCCCCGCCTCATCTCATAAAAGGCTAAGTGTTATCGTGTTTAACTCAACTGCATTTCTCAAATGATAACTTGCACATGGTTTATCTCTTGGAACTACTAGTTACGATATTAGTCATTAGCGAGGATGCTTAGATGTATCCGCGTTCTATATTCCATTTCCTTGAGAAACTTTGCTAGGGCTCTACTTAACTATACCATATCCCTGTGAATGAGCATCTCTTCAAAATGTATACATTATTATATTTTGTGGTCTTGAAGCCATGAATGCCTTTACGTATTTAGGCGGTTACAGAGAGCAGTCGAGTTGTTGTAGGATTTATTTAATGCATACTACGTACTCTGTCGCTTATGCTCATCGACACCACTAGCTTGTTCTATTGCTTGTTGCTACTGATGATTTCAATCAGGGAAAGAGTCACACTAGAGGAGGTCAGCACTCAAGATGTGTTAGCTGGATGTCTATGGATATTGTCGTCACTATCGGGATTAGTGTTAGCAAACACCACAGTAACACAACCCGTGATCTCACCAGCATCGCTTCTCTTCTCAGACCTTTAACGCATGATCCTGCCGCCACCAGCTCCGCTACTGACAACAACATCCACACCTTCCATCCATAGCTGCGACCAACTCAACTCTTGAGAGCACCACCAGCGCTTGTCCTCTCTATGAAACTACCAATCCGACTTTGAGAGCTGCAGGCAGCACTGCTTCGCTGCATCAGTGCCTCTTGCATCTTTGTATGACTGCACCACTCGATTGCTTCAATACCACTTGGCTATACCAGCGCCGCATAGTGCCAATTTCCTCTCAGGTGAGCCCCAAGAAATGACGAAGAAAAGTTATTAATGAGTACATGGTACAATATATCCAGAAATTTCGTAAAAGAACAAAGCCATCATCAAGATCCTTCATGCACTGGCGTCACAAAGGGCTCGACGCGTGACTTAAAGCATAGCCGCACAACCGCTACCCATGCTCCTAGAATATGAAAAGCTTCAAACCGCTTCGAAAAGATAAGTACCTATTGTCTTTGCTTATTCTCAGCTAGCATTTATCTTATGATCCTTGGTTATTTTAGAATACAAACCTGTGCATTTTGCGATTACTTAGACATATAACTGTTAGAACTGTCACTTAAACCCATAATTCTGGTATCGTTATAAGTTTGCATTGCATCAATGCATATGTTTCTTTACACCATCGCGTGTACGTACCTTTAGCATTTTAGTCAGTAGCTAAACTTGTCGACTGTTGCCAGCAGTAATTTAAGATGATTCATCATTGTTAGCTTCTACCAGTCACTAGTAAAATAGGTTGCCATTAAAGATTTGATGATTCTAAGATGAGCTCATTTTGTTGTCTAGTAGTAGCTAATATCATCTAAAATGTCATACCGCTTAGCTTATGATAAGCGGATAACTGCTTAACACCCGTGTGAATGTATACCCTGCCTCGAACCCTTAAGCATGTACACATGAAAATTCACTTTTAAAGTTATGTATATGTATGATCGCTTGAATCATTTGTACCACAATGACTTTGGCAAACCTGCCCGGATGCGTGTTTGTTTAGCATGAAAAGTATTTATGGGAGACTTTGTCCCATCTCATATATTTAGCGTATTGATACTTGTGTATTGATATTTGAGATAACGCGTATTTGTGTATTGATATTTGAGTTCCAAAAGAAAAAACGCGCATATATTATGCAATCGCATGTGTGAACTACATATATAGAATATCCTTGTCATATTGTATTGAACTTTAGAAATTTTAAATATGGTCACACTACGAATTGAGAATAGCCATGAGAATGCACCATGAGAAATGAGAATAGCCATGAGAATGCACCGTGAGAAATGAAAAAGGCTACGAGTACAGCCCATGAAATGAAAAATAGCTCCGTTCATGGACAATGAAGTGCATTAATAGTCCAAGAAAGGGCTAGTCTCCGTGCGTGGATTTAACTGAAGCACACTAATAGTCCAAGAAAGGGCTAGGCTCCGTGCATGGCTTTAACTGAAGCACACTAATAGTCCAAGAAAGGGCTAGTCTCCGTGCGTGGCTTTAACTGAAGCACACTAATAGTCCAAGAAAGGGCTAGGCTCCGTGCGTGGCTTTAACTGAAGCGCACTAATAGTCCAAGAAAGGGCTAGGCTCCGTGCGTGGATTTAACTGAAGCGCACTAATATTCCAAGAAAGAGCTAGGCTCCGTGCGTGGCTTTAACTGAAGCGCACCAATAGTCCAAGAAATGACTAGGCTCCGTGCGTGGCTTTAACTGAAGCGCACCAATAGTCCAAGAAAGGGCTAGGCTCCGTGCGTGGCTTTAACTGAAGCGCACCAATAGTTCAAGAAAGGGCTAGGCTCCGTGCGTGGCTTTAACTGAAGCATACCGATAGTCCAAGAAAGGGATAGGCTCCGTGCGTGGCTTACTGAAGCGCACTAATAATCCAAGAAAGGGCTAGGCTCCGGAAAAGGCTATGAGTACATCCCATAAAATGAATAAAGCCTTGAGTATGACTAGGATGCGGGTACGACCCATAAAATCAAAGAAGGCGAGCGATGAGATAAAATGAAAATACCCGAGCAATGAGATAAGATGGCTCTTGAATGATGGCCTTGAATGCACCATGAACTGAAAATAGCCACCATGAACCGAAAATAGCCACGAGTACGGCTGAGTGATGAGAAATGAAAAAGGCGGCCCTGAATGCAGCGTGGGAAACAAAAGAGTGATCCGGAATGTACCATGAAAAATGTAATATTAAAAATAGATAGATAGCTCGAATGTGCCATGAGTTAAGTCGTGCCGACGCTGAGCGATGACACAATCCGGTCATGAGTAAGGGCTATGAGATAATTCCTGCTATGTGACAAACGTTAACTATGTGACAAACGTAAACCTCGAAAGTATAATTGCATAGGCTTCCACAATAGTCGAAAATCATAGTGGCGCTGACTGAAAGAAACTAAAGTAGAGCATGTCATACTCGATTCCAAAGACGCGAGCGCTAATTCATGCTCATAGTTATCTACCATGTCTCGAGCGTATTTAAAGAGAAAAATAATATGAAAGAAAGAAAGAAATAAAAGGGTATGAGGGGACTTACTTCCAGAAATCTATCATCACTCCTTGAATCCTTGCACGGGAGGCGAGCAAGTTAAATACCATACACTTGTCCTCCAACTTCACCAACTTAGGTGTGTATAGTAATCCCCCATACCATCTAACTAAGCGACTATACAGACTCGTGCATACAGGTAGAACACCAAGTACTCGTCCGCCTACATATGCTCGAATGGTAAAAAAATGCAAGTAGCCGCTGCTCTCAATAATAATAGCGCCGCTTAAGAAACAAGGGAGAAGGTAGTACTCCGCTCCTTAAACTTCCATCATAAACCGATCGACGTCTATCAATCGGGAATGTCAAAGAGAATTTTCACTATCAAAATGATCATGTGCGAGACGGAGTAGGCTTATTAGATAATAAAGCATGGATGGCTAGACTGGATTTTTTTTTTTTTTGAGATGGATGGCTAGACTGTAGGCAAAAATAGATTTGAGAGACCGCCTTGAGTATGACTAGGATACAAGCATAACAGAAGGATGGCATGAGAAATGCCAGGAACATGGCTAGCACTAAGCTACCAATGCGCCTTATTTCATTGCAAAACACTAAAATGAAAGCGGGCAAGACATACACGACACATCCACTACAACCATAAGCCAAGAGAAAGATAACACACACACTATTTAGCAGGATACCGACGTGACGGTTATAAAACTAAATGCCTTAGGAAATCATATTCACCAAGCGCTCATCCGCCTCATTCTAAAAAATAAAATAAAAAAATGTAATGCTACTTCTTATTTAATACATTTCAAGTGCATTGAGCGCAAGACCCTCAACGCGCCTTTGACAACTTTAAAATTTATATGCGTTTAGATAAGGCCACGACGGCCGCCAAAAGAAGTTAAGGAGGAGCTTAAATGGACATGCACAGACGCTAGTTCGCAAATCTATCTAATCTCGATCATTGATAAATGATTTCAGTATCTGCACGCAAATGTTATCTCTCTCGCCTAATAAGGGAGCATGTCGAGCGCCTAAAACATTTATACAAAGATTCTTACCCTACGAATACAACACTTGGCTTGTTAAGAATGAATCCTCAAATTCCTACGAAGCGGATACATCAGGACATAATTGCTTCAAGAAGCCCCCTCTTGCGATTGCGCATCTCCATTTGCAACCTGATGCGCTCTCTTCATCCCGCTTTATGGTCAATGAAATGCACAAATATGCCCGAGTATGTCTAGGCATTATGCAAGGCCACTGATGCGCTTTCACCCACTGAGCGGACAATTGCAAATGTCATTTCACGCTTATGATCACCCATCCTTATCGACATCGTCAGTGATTCCAATAATAGTGCACGGATGACAACCCTCTCAACCAACGGGCGGCATGGTAAGCATACATCATTAAACGCCGGATTGAACGACCATGTCGGCCTACATATGCTCGAATGGTGAAAATATATAAGTAGTTGTTGCTCACGATATCGTTAAGAAGCAAAAAGAAGGTACGTAGTACATCACTCCTGTGAGCTTCTATCTCAAGCCGATCGACATTTATCAGTTGGGAATACCAAAGTGTATTTTCACTATCGAAATGATCACATGCGGCGAAGTACGTTCACTAGATGGTTGAAGCAAAACCAAGCAAACTCGGGTCATAATAACTAAGCAGAATCATATGCTTAAGAGGCGCACAGTATCTTAGGAGGCTCGCAGGATGCACTCATCCGTCATCCATTTGAACACTTAAGTAAAACTCTCATACCGAGCATCCATCCACCCTACAGTTTTCAAAAGAGAGAGAGAGCATGAAAGCGACAAATTAGTGAAACTTCAACACTTACCCAAAGAGAGGATTCATCCGCCTTAGCATATCCTAAAGAATAGGAGCCGATACCTACACTGATCTATAAGTCTATTGGTCATGGGAGTGATAACTAATCACAAACATGCCTACTAAACGAACAACTTACCATTTTCATGAGACAATGAAGCATTTACATTTACGCGCACCTATTCCCTGTAAGAATATATGTGCGCTTAAGCTAGCCGATCGATATGTAGCCACTTGGATGTTGTAACTAAAACCACTCTCTGTAAGCCGCCTTTTCATACATCATGACTCTCATATACTTGCGCCTCATTTGGAATATCCACATATGCAAGTGTGTAAATCATAATTTACCCGTCATATATGATTCAGAATCTGTTCGTTGTGGCACTCAGGGACTGCATTATAAAAATGCCAATAACCTCTCTATCGCCCGCACCTTTATCACATATTACGCTGATAATACCTTGCTCCTACTAGGATGCAAATGAGAAACCCATTACTGACATACAATAATCTTATTGGATTATTATTGGAACACGACAAACATTGATTTGAATGATAGTCCCGGGGACTCGAAATCGTGTATATAAACTATTCATCGTAATTTACCAACTTGCATAGAGGATGCCAACTGTTTCAGCGCGGAAGGACACCTCGTCTTCTTTGATTCGGAAAGGGAGGAAAAGTATAATAACCTTCTGATGAGGTTCCCAACTCCTCTTTATCCTCCCTTTCCTCTGGAGCCTCCACTTTAACTTCGTCTAAAAGTTGGAAGTTTATCGACTCTTCCTTGGATAAAACCAAATGATCTCGAAGATCCTTATCACTCTTATTCATAGCTTTGAAGATACAAGACTCAGAATAGCATGTGTTTCCATGAATGGGCAAACCATTAAGCGCGACCACGTCTTCCAGCACTGAAGTCTCCTCCCCCAAGAAAATAAAACATATAAGGATCAATCATCCAACGACCAAATAAACGCACCAAACTGTCATGATCTCAGCGGACAGTTCTATACTGAGAAGATGTTATGACATCACGTATGCCCCCAATAGAGGATCATTTCCCCCATGATCGGGGTTGGAGTATATGTAATCCACCCAAGATTCCCAAGCGGATGGAGATTCAACGGACGAGCAGAGTGCGATTATCGGAGAAACATAGTTTCCCTATGAGCTGCTAGGCGAGGTACCTCCTCTAAGGCGGTTATCAGGGACACATCGGCCTGAGGACAGATAAACCAACCATCATATGAGGATGGAGGGAACACGTGAGGATTCAACATGCGCCGATGTGTTCGTCTGAAATTCCATTAGTTGCATCCGCTAATGGATGAATCAACATGTGACTGTTGACCTGGCCTACGACCAGTCAACAGTCAGGGGACTAATGTTGATAAATGAAAATAATTATCCTTAGAAAAAAAGTCCCCTTAACCTATTAGGGATTCCGTCTAGGATAGAGAGACTTGGGGACTAGACCTAACCCACAAGGTTGGGATAACTCTAGCCCATAAAAGAGCATGTTAGCCTAGTTGGGCTTGGTCCAAGGAAGAAAGAAAGCCTCTTAGGGTTTACTAATAACTTAAAGGAAAGGAAATGGTAGTTTCGTAATATATTGATCTTATGGGTGCTTATCCATAAAAGGAGGAGGAGGGATTATTATAAAAGGGGAGAAAGAATATTTAGAAAGGGGGTATGGACTCATCCATTCTCCCTCTTCACCTCTAAGGGGATGGGCTTGTTGTGGCTTGGACTTGCTTCTCTTTCCCACTTTTACCCTATCAACATTGATATGCTCATCCGATCGGCCACAGATATACAAAAAGGCCCCAAGATGGGCCACAAATATACAAAAAAGGCGACGGGTTGATATGCTCATCCGATTGGCCACATATATACAAAAAGGCGACGGGTTTCTCCGCACATCCGATCAAACACAAATTTACAAAAAAAAAGAGAGGGGTGACAGGTTGCCCCACGCATCTGATCGTCCTGGAATTTGCAAAAAGATGACGGGTTGATATGCTCATCCGATCGGCCACAGATATACAAAAAGGCACCAAGATGGGCCACAGATATACAAAAAAGGAGACGGGTCGCTGCGCACATCCGATCGACCATAGATTTACATAGGCGACGGGTTGCTCTGCACATCCGATTGGCCACAGATCTACAACAAAAAAGAGGGGGTGCTCAGCTAACTAATAAACTTACAAAGACTGCAAATACCAAAAGAAGAAGGGGAATGGACGCGTTCAATACACGCTCCACCCATCCCTACCAAGGCGAAGCACCAAACGCCGCGTTCCATTGAAAATAAAAGAAGGGAGTAGGCGCGCTCCAACATTGCCAAACGATACGCTTCGCCTATCCAATATCTTAAAAGAGAGGAACAACATTGGGACTACCCTCACAAGTTTAGTCGGCTATCAATGCACGTCAACGGGAAGTATCTACATCCAGAGTCTCTATCTTTAAACGCGCCTACTCACAAAACACTCGCCAAAGCCAAATCCCGATCAGCTTCGTCTACCAACTTGCGGATGTCGTCCATAATCTTATCAGACGTATGCGACCCCCGCGCGAGTGAGACAATCTCTTCATGTTCGTTATAAGCTTTACGCGCCTTTAATGAATCACCATAAGGGTCCTCAACATGACCACCTCCTCCTTCAACACTAATGAGCTACCTAGTTCACCCCGAAGGTAGGATGGAGATATAAACGCAGATAGGATTGTTGGGGTCAAGGTATATCTAATAAGTTGTGGAGTCGCTCGATCAGAGATATAAAGATGACAACCAGATATGGGGGAGCCTATAGTGGGGACTTTAGGATGGCATCATCAGAGGACAAGGACTACTATCGAAAGTAGAACTTAAGATAAGGCATGATGTGACTACTGGGTCCTTTGACAATTGACCCAGTAGTCAGTGGACTAATGTTGATACATGAAAAATATTCCCCCTTAGCCAGCCTAGTGCGCCCCCTAGAGAGAGGCAAACCCCACATGAAACATGGGGACTTGGAGACTAAAGCCCAAGTCCACTAAAAAAATATCCATAAGATGGAAAGGACAAGGGAGGAATTAATAGGATAGAAGGAGGTTGTATTAAATAAGGAATGACATTAGTAGTAATTAAGGAGTTTTAGGACACGTGGCATGATATCATAAAAAGAGGTGCTTTTGAAAAGTCTATATAAAGAGGTATGTAATACAATGGAGGGGATCCTTCTTCCTCTCTTCTCTCTCTCTCTCACCTCTTGGAAATTGGGTGTGTTGTGGTTAGGACGGGTAGAACAAAGATAAAATTCACCCCTCAACAGTTATCACCATGGAACTTGCTCGACCATGCCAGAAAGGATCTAAGCTTGTTAAATTGACCGACCAAGTCGTGTGGTCTTGATCATTCTGCGACTGACTTGGACGGCCTAGATTTAATTCTTTATATAAAGAAGCATCTCGACTAGCCTATTTTGGCCAACGATTTGGAGCATAGAAGGTAGGCTAGGAGCGATGTGATTGATCGAGGCAATAGATGGGTGGTCGGTCATCACAACAACACCCTATTTGTCGAGCTTGTAAGGGTTTAGGTTAGTTAATGGAACCGGAAAAGTCGTGTGGTCGTGATCAATTTGTGACCGACTTGGGTGGCCAAGATCTATTTTCTTAAGAAATAGAAGGTGCCGACCAGCCTAATTCCATTAACAATTTAAAGCGGAGCTTGTAGCATAGAAGTGATGTGATTGGACGATATGAAAGAGGGGCGTTTGGAGGCCAATATGGAGCAAGGCCGGTCGGCCATAGGAGGCGCCAGCTAGGGTGAACCGGTCAGCCAAGTAACGCGTCCATGCTCCATCTGTGACTAACTTGATCAGTCACGGTTCCCCGTTTTTGTTTATTTTTCCAACTCCTTTTAGGGTTTTATTCCTACTAGCTCTATGATGAGCCAATTTCCTAGCTTGCCTAGGTTTAGTCTCGACCAACAGGGATCGAGATATCGTGCTTGCGCCGTTTTAGGGAGAAAAATCTATTTTTTGTGAGTTGACACAATATTAGGTTAAAAATTGAATTTTGTGAAATGGCACAAAATTAATCAATTTAGGTGAATTTTGTACGTTAATACAGAATTACTAATTTTTTACTCTTGAAAGAAGCCAGCTCTAGTCTTATTGGCACATATTGCGCGCTTCTGATCAAATATCTTCATGCATGTCTTACTTTGGACACTTCGGGAGATTTATGATACTCAGCTAAGAGTGAATCACTAATTTCCATGTTATGCCATCACTAAGAGTTCAGCAGGGAACACAACATAAAAAAGATACTCAGCATGCTCTGCATTAGTGAATAATGCAACTAGGAGCTCAATTTTAATATAACAAAATTTATAGAATACATGGGGTTGTTGCAACATGCACCAATATTATTCTAATAAATTTCGTATGTATAGATACTGAATCACACGGTACATACAAATCGTGTAGGCATACTTATATTTTCTGAATTTGATCGGGCAAAATTCATAAATATAGCTGCACATATGTAAGCGGGGAGGCATAGGCACTCATTGGCTTTTAATGGCTCTACTTCCTTGCGAAATGAAAGCACATGAATATGGAGTTTACGGTTTTATCCCTGAACTAAAAACCACCATCAACAATTATGTGTAAGACATAGATATGATTTCACCCTAGGCAACAATGTTTCATAACATTTGTTTAAAGGAAGTACATATACGAACTTGTTTTACAATCGAATGGAAATCATTATTGGTCAGGTTATTTATTGAATATATTTTGAATGACCAATATAATATGACAAGGTAGATACTATCTTAACTCATTGATATTTGAGGTACAATTTGTGAAGCATGGTGTAACCAGTCACAATCTACATTAGGAAGTTAGTTGTAGTCGGTCACAATCTATATCTTGAGTAACCCCACCAGTATGCCCTATTTCATCTATCCATTTTCTTTGAGATAACTTTTGGTATAAGAAAATATGTCATCTGGTATGTGGCCAGGGAGTCCGTTACATGTTTAATCATCACACCTCTTCCTGCTCCAGAGAGAAGCTTCCTAGACCAACTAGCTAATCGACATCTATGTTTTTCAGCTAATGGCTCAAAACATTGTATTTTGGATCTATGAGTAAACAGTGGTACTCCTAAGTAATTATCATCCAATTTTATTCTACCCACTTTGAGTATATCGATTATTTCTCTCGCCTTGCGATTAGTCACAAACTTACTAAAAAATATCCCTGATTTATCATAATTTATCAACTGGCCAGAGCCAGCACTAAACATTTCAAGAATTTTTAACAGTCTCCTACCGTCCTTCTTGCTAGATCTAGTAAAGATTAGACAGTCATCCGCAAAAAGCATGTGGGAAATAGTAATAAAATGTTTTGAGAAATTTACCCCTTTTATACATTTGTTCTTTTCAGCTTCAATAAGAACTCTGGACAAACTCTCCATACAAATTATGAAGAGATATGGGGATAGCGGGTCACCCTGACGGATTCCGCGAGTGGGTTTGAAGAAACTGGATGGAGAGTTGTTAATTAAGACGGCACTAGATGTGGTATCTATAAATTGCATGATTAAACCTATCCATTCCTCACAAAATCTCAGCTTTGCTAGGACAGCCTCCAGAAATGACCACTCGACTCTGTCAAACACCTTAGACATGTCTATTTTTAAGCCCATATACCCTTTTTTGGTTTTTTTTGTTCGCATTGTGTGAATGACTTCATGAGCTATCACAATATTATCCGTAATTTGTCTTCTAGAGACAAAAGCCGATTGATAGGGAGAGATGAATTTATCAAGAAAAGGCTTTATTCTGTTTTCAATAATCTTAGAGATAATTTTGTAGATAATATTACAAAGGGAGATTGGCCGAAAGTCAGCTGGAGTTTCCGGTGCGTCTTTTTTAGGAATGAAAGTAATGAAAGTGGCATTTAGCTCTTTTAGAAGCTGTTTGGATTGAAAAAATTGGTGAACCAACTTAATAACATCCTCTCCGATGAGATACCAGTTCTTTTGATAGAAACCCGCCGGGAAGCCATCAGGTCCCGGGGATTTATTTGGGTGCATGTCAAAGACCACTAATTTGATTTCTAGTTCAGAAGGAAGATTTAGAAGCTTGGTATTGTCTGCTTCTGAGATACTCCGTGGAATAAGATTTAGGATTTGGTATTGGATGATTGGATTAGTGGTTGAGGCCATTTTCCTAAAGTGGGTAAAGAAAGTTGACTTTATATCCCCTCTATTGTGACACCATTCTCCATTTTCTCTTTTGATGGCTTCAATCCTTAATTTCCTTGCTCTGTATTTAGCCGCCAAGTGGAAATAACCAGTGTTTTTATCTCCCAATCTTAGGTTATTATCGGTAGCTTTTATTTTCCAAAAAGCCTCTTCGAAATTGTACCATCTTTCTAGGTCTTCCTGAATCAAGGTAATTCTAGGGCTATTTTCGAGAAGTTTTAGAATGTTTTTAGCATGTGCGAGAGTCTTATTTATGTTTTTAATATCGTTTTGTATTTTTCCAAAGTACTCTCGATTCCAAATTTTGATTAGTTTTTTTAACATTCTTTAGCTTAGAAACGAACCAAAACGCTTGCGAACCGTCTATTTTTAAGGCCCAAGCCTCTTCAATAACCTTAAAACATGAGGGATCTTGTAGGTAAATCCCAAAGAACTTGAAAGGTTTAGCTCCGTCTTTCCAACATGGAGAGGTTCTTAGCAGAATGGGAATGTGATCGGACCCTACGGGTGGCAGGTGGTAGACCATAGCTCTAGGAAATAGATCAAACCATTCCGAGTTTGAGAAAACCCGGTCAAGTCTGGCCTCAATAAAATTTTGTCCATCTCTTTTATTAGACCAAGGGAATTCATACACGACAAAGCCCATATCCATGAGCCCTGCATCATCTATTAGCTGTGTGAAAAATATGAGTTCCTCGGGACTTTTCTTCTTTCCTCCTTTTCTTCTAAGCTTCCGTTAGAACGAAATTCAGGTCGCCTATGACCATCCATGGAAGTTCTATTGTTGCTGCTAGATTCTTGAAATAGTTCCAACTAGATTGGTGAATGAGCATCCATAAGGAATAAAAATATCACCGTCATTAGTTGAATGGTGGGCAATATAAATTTCAGAACGTCTATTAATATAAGAAAACGAAAAACATCACTTAAGCTTCAACATTCTGAATTACTTGGAGGGTCTCAAAATCTTAATGAAACTCTTGAGTTTTATCAGGAAAAAGGAAACAAAAAGCATCATGTGGGCTTCAAGATTTTAGTTCACTTGGAGACAACAAAACATTCAGATACTAGAGGCTTCAAAATAGATGAAAATAATGAGGTTAATGAGATTGCTAAAAGAAACGAGGTAAAACTTAATATTAGTGCTAGTTGTGGTAGTGCACTAGGATTGGGAGGTGATTTGTCCAAGTGAGATGTACGATGTACCCATTTCATAACTCCAAGTTTTAAAGTAGATATGCCGAACCTGGAGCTCACTGGGTTAAATGTTTTTTTGGGTTACATTGTTTTTTATTTTCTTATTGTAGCCTATTTGGCAATTAGAATTAGAAGTGTTTCTACTTCTCCAAAAGCATAAGTACTTTTTATAAGTCAAATGTAAGAAGAAAAAAAAATTTCACAATTACTTCTAAGGCCTATTCCTATGCACATGCCAAAAAAAACCTGTTTGACATATCAAGTGGCATGGCAAACTAGTTGGACCATTATGGGAAAACCACGGAGCGACAGAGTTTCTAGCGACCGATATTGATAATACCGTCAGCGATAAAGTCTTTATCGCCAGCGCTACCCTTCATATCGCTCGATATTGAGTCTAGCGCCAACGGCTAGTTATTTATCGCATATAAATAGGTAATTTTCAAACTCAAAATTTACCCCAAAATTTTTGTATAAATTTTTTTTTCTCATTTTTTTTTCTCTCTATTTCTCTCTTTCTTAATCTAATTTCTCTACTTCTCTCTTTCTCAATCTAATTTATTTTTCTATTTTTCCCAGATGGCACAATTTCAAACCCAACTTGATTCGGCAACACAACTTGATTTTTCTGGAGTAGTGCTTGAGGTGCCGTTAAGAAGATATGTGATAGTTATACAGAAATATATAAGAAGCAAAGAAGTCTTCAAGTTTTGGATATTAACCAAGTCAAAACCGCAACTAAAAAAAAGCAAAGAAAATTTCAAGGCAAGGAAAATCAAGGCAAAATAAATTTGAAGCCAAAGAAGGAGATAAACAAAGGAAACTCCGTTCATGAGCGCATTGATTGGAAGTTTTTTTGAAATGTAGAAGATTAACAAGATGAAGAACATTGTCCCAAATTTTATTTTTAAAGTCTATATTTCAAATTATTATTGTCTAGTTTTATGTCTTGTAAAATGACTATTAACGATTATATCGAAGTTTAATGAATTTGAAAATTTGACGAGTATTGTTGAAAATTAAGCTTAATTCTATTATATTATTAATCTAATCTTACATTTTAATTAGAGATACATTTAATAGTTTACACAAATACTAATACTTAATACTTAGACTTAAGTGGACAATTAAGAAATTAAAACATAAATATTGGACAATATTTGGGCAACCATCTTAATATCTCAAAACAACTTCCAAATTGGAAGTCTTTTTCGTAGATGCAACGATATTCCGCACGACACCTTTGTTGAAGTTCCATCATGGTTTCACCACCCCTCATGTTTGTACCTTCTTGCTGAAGTAAAACAACATACCTAATAACTTTCTTATTGATTATAATGAAGCGATGACTCAACCCTGAAACATCAGGATTGTTGGGGTTCATTGTTTGTTCTTGAAATTTCCCAAAAATCCTTTGCCAAAATGTTTGGGGACTGAATTCATATGCGAATAAATTCTCAGTAAAAGAAACATAATTCCTGCAAATACATTCATCTCCCGCACTATTAAATTTTGGTACTCGCCTCCTAATTCGACTTCGCACATTGGCACGATTAACAAATCATTGATTTTAGGCAGCATTTTGATTTGCTACGAACTCACCCATGTTTGTATTATCAGCCATGTTCTTTAAAAAATTGTAAGAGTGATGAAAAGAATTGGAGATTGAGAAATTCTATAGAGATTTAAAAACTCTGGTGTAAGTTGAAATGCATTTAAAATTGGGTATTTTTAGACGGGAAAAATTATTAGCTGTTGGATGAGGAACTGACAAGCAATGATCAAGTAAGCAACATAGTGACCATTGCTGGTGCTAGAATGACCAACGAGCGCTTGTTTGACCATCTTGCTCGCTGGAAAGTCCGTCGTGTATGCATATATATTATATAGGCATATATGTTTGGCACTTTAGCATACCCATAGTGAGTGCATACATGACAAAATCTAATGTTTGACATGTGCATAAGAATAGGGTACATTATTTATATGTCCTTACTTTTCAAACCCAATAAATATATCCTTCCTCAAAATAAATATATCCCTACTAATTTTATAAATTAAAAATCGGAATGTTGATGGTGGTTTTTAGTTCAAGGTCAAAATCGTAAAACCCTATATGATTAAGATTTTTGATGGGGTTGTAGTAAATAGGATTCGTTTTAGACTTGTGAAGGAAATGGAATTTTTAGACTTAATAAAATTATATACAAAAATATTAACAAAGTGGGCGAGAGGTAACCAAGACACTAGAATCCACTATTACACATGAATGATGTCAAATATTTCATAACTCTAATTATCCTTTTAATCCACAAATAATCAAACATATTCTCAAAAATTAATTGTATCCCTTAAGCATAGATTATCTAACCAAAGCATAACCTATCTAATTGAATCACAACTAATGAAGAAAATTATGTAAACTTTTAAGAACTCTGCAAAAGCAGTGATTGAGTGAATTATAATTAAATATTAGAGAAAATGAAATAGTTACCCATTGTTCATGTGTGAATAGCTTCATCCATTTCCTTGGTTAAGAGAGAATTAGACGCTCATCATGTTGGAAAACCTCTCAAAGAATTTCATTGATGCTCAAAAATGGTTTACAAATGATGAGAATATGAGAAATACAATAAAACCGGGTTTGTAACAATTATATTTGTTACAAACCAGAGAACTACGACCCTCAGTGACAAAATAAGACTGTTGCAGCTGTGTCGCAAATGCTGTGGCAAATAAGTCTGCCTGATGTACGACCCACAGGTGTGAGTCGTTATTACTGTAGAAAAACGACTGCTGGTGCAGGTCCGTTCTTCGTTTTCTTCATGTTCATCAGCAGCAGAAACCGAGTTTGAGAAAACTCGAATTTCTTCTTCTCTGGCTCTCCTCAGCCCTCCCAGACTCTCGAAACCTCTTCTATGAGTCCCCAGCACTCTATATATACTCCACAGGATCAAGAAGTCTCGCTATAACTCGAGATAATTCTCTCTTAACTCGGTATGATGAAAAAATATTCTGGGAATATTCTCTTCCCTGATTTAGCTTCTCACGCGTAGATTTCCATCCTGGTCACTCTAGAAATGTTTACACACGACCCACAATGTTGCTAGAGCCCTCATGCATGAGCATAACACGCTCAAATCTTCTCCAATCCCGTGTTTCCCTGTTTTGCATTCCGTGAATTATCCAACTAATTATGGCCAAATTTGATCGAACCAAAAGCCCAAAACGTGTTTGCCAGGACATATCACAACTTCCTACCAAAAATCAGTCATTGAATCGCCCTAGAACACGTTCAAAAATTCCAACAAAACATCTGCCAGTTGATAGTATTTTTTCCCGCCAATTTTTGGTTTTTGAATTTGGGAAGAAGATGTCCTCCCCCCTAACCAGAACTGGGGTGCGAATAGCAGCCGCCTTTGGGGTGACCTGGGGTTCCCCTTAGTAATTGAGGTTCCCCTTATCCAACGGTGAGAGTCCGAATAACACGTGTCCTCCGGGGCTTTTACCAACTTTTCGAGCCGAATTTTCCAAAAAATGTTTATTTTCCAAAGGTGCCTACAAACACATAAAACACCAAAATTAGTACAAACTCGAGTACCAACAATATATAGTATTGAGATCAAATTAAACAAAAAATGTGTCTATCAAATACCCCCAAACTTATTATTTGCTAGTCCTCGAGCAAAATTTATTTTTGAAAAGATAAAAAGACTACACTTAGCACGTGCAGCAGGCCGTTAAACCGCTAGATGGCCCTAGCGGCGGAGTGTTGTCTCCGGAGGGTTTACCAGAGGTGTACCCACAAAACCTTTACTCCTAATTGGTCACAAGTATCCAAAGAGCTATGAGGACATACATATTCTCAACCTATCTCTAAGTAAGTAGAATGCCAGAGAAATTAAAGGTGTCAGCTCTAAAGATGACTGAAGAAAAGGGGAGACACATCCACACGACTGCTAGATAAAGAGATATCCGCTACACAGCTAGATAAACATTGTAAGATGCGTCCGCTGCTTTACAGCTGGATAAGATTAGGAGAGAGATAAAAATGAGAGGTACATCTGCTACACAGCTGGACTAATTACGTGTGATGAGTTAAACCAGTGATAGAAAGATTTTGTGCCAGATTGAAAGCAGACTAACAAAGAAACCAAAATGCATCTTTCTTTGAATCTCTCACAATGCTCAGTAGAAATAACGTCTTCTTCGGTCTTCAACTGTTGATGATAAACTCTCGAATCTCATAGAACCTTGACAATTAACTCTTCTCTTCGATTTCTTGCTTGACTTATAAATTTCTTCTTCCCTATGGCCTTATTGAACAAAAAGAACGTAATGATGTTTCATTTTTTTTTTTTTTTTTTTTAATTTTTTTTTTTCATTTTTCATTCATTTTTTTTTTTGATGAACAAAAACTTACAAGACAAAAATTTACATGGCCATGAGAGAAGGACTTTCAAAACTTGGATCTTCGCAACTTGTGATGTCTTGGTATCATGGATTCTAACAACTTATATCATTTGCTCTTATAACTTCAACTTTGATTTTTGAATTATTCTCTTATATTGTTGCTTCTAAACCTAAAACGTCTTCAACTTTCTTCATAGATTTTGATGTCGCTCCGCTTGTTGATGATGATAAGTTTCTACTGAGAGAGAGTCGCAATCCAGTAACTAAGACTACATTGTGAGGTTGCTTTGTCTTTATGGCATTTCCCTGACCTACTTGCCTTTCCATCATGTATGGTTAGGTCCATCACGGTTACCCTCTAAAAGGAACAAGTTCTCTCCTGAATTTCAAGGATCTCAATGTCTTTTCTCTAATGTCTCAATAAGTTGTTATCTCTAGCATTCCAATTTCTATCTTTTCGGTGAGAAACAATATGTAAACTTAGCTAACCGGATACCATGTGACGCTAGAAGTTTCAAAAGTGCAACTAAAAAGTTTCTCCCATACCCCCAAACTTAAATCTAACATTGTCCTCGATGTTCTAAAGATAAAATTAAAAGCATGAACAAGGAGAAACGGTTAACACTTGAAGAAAAAGAGTTAAGGAAAGATATTACCATGTTGCATGAGCATGGGTTACCTCCCAAGAAGTGCTAAGTTTAAAGTCTTCAGCCAGACTTAGGAAAGGATTAGTCAACTCGAACCGTATAACAGTAGCCGGAATAACTGCGGGTCTTCAAAACCAAATAGAGATGACCAAAGGAAACTGCAGTAAACCAAGAAAATGAACAAGACTAGCATGCCCTTACCTAGTTTCCTGATTAAGACAACTACATCTAATTGTGGTTCAGGTTCAGGTTCTATAAAAGGGTCTAAATATATTTCTTTAGGCTGCAACTCCTCAAAAGTGAGATCCGAATTATTAGGTCCTAGAGTCTGTAAAAACTCAAATAAAAATTTATAAGAACATAATAACAACCTGAATAATTGGGGATCCTCTAAGTCAATTAGATTTGACTCACAAAGTTGACCATAATAATGGTCATTCTTAAGAAAATGTGTCGACCCTAATATCCTAAAGTAATTAGGTTTAGTCTCAAAACTTAATATCCGGCACATCTGAAAATCATATGTTCCCACAATTGGAAGAAAATTTTTTGGTGGGAAAACAAAGTCAATCTTGGTATCATAGCCTGGGTTAACCACATCAACCAGAGGATGGGTTTCTAACAACTGAGCTTCTCTATGGACGTCATTAGGTTCGGGAAAACATGTATGAAGATAATCTTGTAATATGGTTGAGGCATAAATGTCAAGTCCTACACGAGGGAACTTTCTAAGAGTTAAAGCACATGGAGAATGATAATCACCCCCAAACTTAGAGTTTTTTGTGTCTCTAGA
Organism: Papaver somniferum; assembly: GCF_003573695.1. Classification (NCBI taxonomy): domain Eukaryota; kingdom Viridiplantae; phylum Streptophyta; class Magnoliopsida; order Ranunculales; family Papaveraceae; genus Papaver; species Papaver somniferum. Next base: position 53,473,625 of record NC_039365.1, read on the forward strand.
AAGACTAGTCACAACTTCCCTAATTTCTAGGTCATCAGATTCCTGGAAATGGTCAATTGATTTCTAAGTCAGGTTCATCCTCACTCATCTCTACGAGTTCATCTTCTTCGTCTAAGACTATTGTTTCTAAATCGCTAGAGTCTATAACATTATTCTCAGAATAAAATCGTTCCTCTAAATCATTATCGGCTTTGTAAACAGGAAATACTACATCGTCTAAAACGAGGGTATCTCTAGTCAAATCCTCGTCCTTTTGAATAGGTGAATAATTATTAAAATTATTTGGATTTGAACTAGAAATAATATTATCATTGTAAAGTTCAATTGGAGTAACCAATTCCTTATCACTATGCCTACATATTTCATGTTCTTCATCAATACTATCCTCATCATAATCATCACTATAATAACATGAAAATGATCGAACCTTATCAAAACAAGTAATGTTACCAATTCTAACCTCGTCATCTTGATTATGTGAATAAAAACTATCCTTATTTTCGAGGGTGGTATTGGGAAAACTACACTGGAAATTAAGACTATCTTGAGCAAGTTTTTCCACAATCCTATTTGTATTCTCAGTAAATTGCTTGAGGGTCTCTTCTAGAGATATCTTAGTTGACCGCTCTACGGACTCTTCTGGGAGAAGAATATTATAAGTCTCTTTCATAAATAACTTCCGTGTTGACTCATTGAAACTCTTGAGAGACTCTTCTAGAGAAATAGAAGGATTGTTTTGCTCATATGACCTGTGGGTATATGGATAGTAATTGGGCTCACAATGGTATGGACCATAACCTTCAAAAGTTTCGCGTTCCCAATCACTATTCACACTATGGTCATAAAAAGGATACTGTCCAAGCTGCTCAGTCGGATACTCATTGTATTGGCTATTATAATACCAGTTCGACATCCTAACCGTAAGGTAATTCTACACAATCACAAACAAGGCTGACTCGACCAAATCAAACCTATAAAATCTAGCAAACAACAAGCATGATGGCTCCACTTAGATTGTTTCTAGACCAGCTTCTAATCTTTCGAAAAGGAATTCGTTACAATCTGAGCAAACCTCTTTGGAATCAATCCGAGTTTAAGTAAGTTGAATTGAGACGAGGGAAGCTGCGAGGAGCTTTGGTACCCAAGGTATCACCGGTATTATAAGGCGGCGCAGTCACGCATTCAACTCGCAGAAACCATCATGAACTTCAAAGTATGCTCAAAAGAGTAACCAATATTTTTCGAACGACTTTCCTATTAAGCTCGTTACCCTATAGGTCTCGTTCTAGTCAAAATTTTAAGCTTAGGTTCGCGTTTGGTTTCGTTTTCCTAAGGAGGGAAAGAAGGAAACGGTGATGAAATCCGAGTCCTTATCTTAATTTGGCCAGGCCTTGCCCTTTACTAGGAAATTAAAACAACCGTATTCAAATCCTCAGCATATATTCACCTTAAGGCATACAATAAACCCGCTGACAGGGGATTCGCGGGTGTTTCGAAATCTTACCTCCGGTACCAGACGGGCGAAGAACCGCTGAAGTCGACTCGGGCCACGACTCCTATGTCATGTGCGAACCCGAGGGGTCGAGACGATATTGTAATCGTCGTCCTTCCCTGCAAACAGTTTTATATTTAATGTACCCTTCCTTAGGGTTTAAAAAAAATAATTGTCGAAGTCCAAAGTCCAAATAAAGTGCAAAAGAAAAGAAAAAAAAATAAAAAAATAATTACAAAAAATGGAAGGTCTCTCTCTTTTTTTTAATTTTTTCTTTTTTTTTTTTTTTTTTTTTGCTTTGTCTTTTTCCTTCTCTTTTGGCTTTAAGCTTTGATTCCAAGTCTTTAGTATCCAACTTCAAACCTGTAATACAAAGACACACCCAAAGAAACGTAAAAAGAACAAATGAAATAAAAAAACCTAAAAATTCTACCTAAGCACAAATCCGCGTCGGCGGCGCCAAAATGATTAAGATTTTTGACGGGTTTGTAGTAAATAGGATTCGTTTCAGACTTGTGAAGGAAATGGAATTTTTAGATTTAATAAAATTATATACAAAAATATTAACAAAGTGGCTGAGAGGTAACCAAGACACTAGAATCCACTATTACACATGAATGATGTCAAATATTTCATAACTCTAATTATCCTTTTAATCCTTTATTTCTTAATCCACAAATAATCAAACATATTCTCAAAAATTAATTGTATCCCTTAAGCATAGATTATCTAACCAAAGCATAACCTATCTAATTGAATCACAGCTAATGAAGAAAATTATGTAAACTTTTAAGAACTCTGCAAAAGCTGTGATTGAGTGAATTATAATTAAATATTAGAGAAAATGAAATAGTTACCCATTGTTCATGTGTGAATAGCTTCATCCATTGTCTTGGTTACGAGAGAATTAGCCGCTCATCATGTTGGAAAACCTCTCAAAGAATTTCATTGATGCTCAAAAATGGTTTACAAATGATGAGAATATGAGAAATACAATAAGACCGGGTTTGTAACAATTATATTTGTTACAAACCAGAGAACTACGACCCTCAGTGACAAAACAAGACTGCTGCAGCTGTGTCGCAAACGCTGTGGAAAATAAGTCTGCCTGATGTACGACCCACAGGTGTGAGTCGTTATTACTGTAGACAAACGACTGCTGGTGCAGGTCCGTTCTTCGTGTTCTTCATGTTCATTAGAAGCAGCAGCAGCAAAACCCGAGTTTGGGAAAACTCGAATTTCTTCTTCTCTGGCTCTCCTCAGCCCCCCAGACTCTCGACACCTCTTCTATGAGTCCCCAACACTCTATATATACTCCACAGGATCAAGAAGTCTCGCTATAACTCGAGATAATTCTCTCTTAACTCGGTTTGATGAAAAAATATTCTGGGAATATTTTCTTCCCTGTTTTAGCTTCTCACGCGTAGATTTCCATCCTGGTCACTCTATAAATGTTTACACACGACCCACAATGTTGCTAGAGCCCTCATGCATGAGCAGAACACGCTCAAATCTTCTCCAATCCCGTGTCCAACCCGTGTTTCCCTGTTTTGCATTCCGTGAATTATCCAGCTAATTCTGGCCAAATTTGATCGAACCAAAAGCCCAAAACGTGTTTGCTAGGACATATCACAACTTCCTACCAAAAATCAGCCATTGAATCTCCTTAGAACACGTTCAAAAATTCCAGCAAAACATCTGCTAGTTGATAGTATTTTTTCCCACCAATTTTTGGTTTTTGAATTTGGGAAGAAGATGTCCTCCCCCCTAACCAGAACTGGGGTGCGAATAACAGCTGTCTTTGGGGTGACCTGGGGTGCCCCTTAGTAATTTAGGTGCCCCTTATCCAACGGTGAGAGTCCGAATAACACGTGTCCTCCAGGGCTTTTACAACCTTTTCGAGCCGAATTTTCCAAAAAATGTTTATTTTTCAAAGGTGCCTACAAACACATAAAACACCAAAATTAGTACAAACTCGAGTGCCAACAATATATAATATTGAGATCAAATTAAACACAAAAATGTGTCTATCACTTCCTCAATCCTAAAGTTGCGTCAATGGCAGTATGCAACTGCCGCCAAATCATCTCGTCCATCCAACTTTGCTAACCTAGTTGGATGGTGTGGATTTGTTTTTTGAAAGCAAGCAAAGCAATATTGTAAAGACCGCCATCCCTCTTCCACATGAGGCGATCGTCCAAATAATGACTTGACCATAGGGTCCTCAAACGATCACCCAAAAGTGGTCGATCATGCTATCTTCTTTAAGACGCCTATCCGCGACTTATTCAATCAGGCTCTAAAACAACGATGATTCATACACATCGATTAGTTTGAGATGCTTAAATGCGATGTTTCACATGCATCGAATACATACAATATTTTATATTAGCTTCATAAATAACTTAATTGTTTCATCTAATAGTGCCATGCTATTCTCGGCGGCGGGTACCACGACTTGACCCACTTATTCGAGACATCAAACATGTCACAAACTAGGGGATGCTTACTGGGGTATTGGTCTGGAGGTTTACAGCGTGCGGCGTGCAACGCGCCCATTACGAGAACGTGTTAGGAAAAGACGGACAGTTAGTAATGATGGAGTAGTGGGTGAAGGTGTGATCACGCAATGATCACCACCTCTTACACAACTCCATTACTCCATTACTTAACTTCCTCCACTTCCTACGAGATCAGGGGCTGCGCTCTAATGACTTGTATAAATAGATTTTCAATTTATTTTCAAGAAGAACACAAGTGTTATCAACACAAGTAGCCAGAAACCATTTTATGATACACAAGTCATAAACAACCACACCTTCATAATTCAACACTTTGATCTCAAACACCTTCTCTGCTTCCCTCCCTAAGATCAACCCTTCTCCTTCACCTTGTGAGTGAATTGAATCTGGAACGGCCATTTTTTGGTTTAGGCCAGAGTCTTTCAGATTGATTTTTCGAACCTAAAAGAATTCACGTGCGGTGCATTTGTTTAGGGTTTGAACTCGTTTCTTATCAACACACACCAAATTACCAAAAACAACAGAATCAGTTTTTACCCCAAAACAACAGGCGACCACAGCGGGAGATTAATCTCTCGGTTGCAAGATCAAATTTCAATTTCATTTCAATTTTATCAAAATTCAAAATGGTGGATCTTAGGTCTGGATCGGCGACCAATTCCGATGGAACTAGCGCTGACAACACTCTCAGTGTTGATGTCCCTGTCAGTGGCGCTACTATACAGCCTGTCAATACGATCAACGCATCTCGTGGAACTACGTCCTCTAGCACCAACACCAGCGGAGTAGGAGATATTCCCTCGGTAACACCTCCCATCACCAGATCCAGAGCAGCCGCAAACCCCAACATTTCTTCAAGTGTGATACCTCCAGTCGTCACCAGCACAACTGCTACTCCCCCGTCAGTACGAGGGGCCGGGGGATTCAGAGGAGGCCAACCCCCTATCACCATTGTTGATTTGATGGAGAGTCAAGAAATTCTCGCCGAGGCTCAGACAGACATGGCTTCGACCCAGAAAGAGGTACTCACTTTCCTCAAGACATTAACAGAACGATTGCCACAAGAGTCACGACAGCCCCTGGAACTAACAAGGCGTACCTTCAACACGCCTGGCGCGACTGCTTCGGCAGGACGTGCCTACCTAGATGAAGAAGCCCGTATTGCTCCTGAATGCCCATGGGAAAGGAACCAGCCATCCAACTTCATCACTCGTGAAGATATGGAACGACTTCTCCAAAATCGAGGGAAGGAAAAACCGGTGGACCTGCACCAGCACCAACCTTCATATCCTCCTGATGTTCAGAGAGTTCCCCTACTGAGAGGATATTCCTCTCCTTAGTTTTCCCTTTATGATGGTACTGGTAACGCTCGCGAACACATTTCTCATTTTCTGGAATCTTTGGGAGAACACGAATACAATCACGTCCTCCGCCTGAAAGAATTCTCAAAATCGCTTACTGGAAGAGCGTACACCTGGTATAACAACATCGCACCAAAAAACATATCAAAATGGTGTGAGATGGTCATCGCCTTTTAGAAAAAGTATTTCTTCGTGTCCGAGCAAATAACTTTCTCAGACTTGGGAAGAATGTGTCAGCGAAACAACGAGCATCCGAACGATTACGTCAAGAGATTCAGAATTCAAGCTTTGGACTGTCACGTTCCAAACATAACCGAATAATAATTGGTAGAGTCGTGCATTAATTGTATGGTTCCCATCTATCGTGCTTTACTGGAAAATATGCGTTTCCAGACGTTCTCTGAACTTCATGAAGATGCTAAGCGATCGGCTACGACCGCACCAGCGCTTTTAGAAAGAACCAGGCCGGCCAAATGAGGATGCACGCGAAACTCGAGGGAACAGGCGTCTTATCAACAAGGAATACAACACTGGTCCTTTAGTAAGCGTGGTAGGCGAAGGAGGGAAAAGGAAAGATCCAGCAACGGAGCAACAACCCACACACGCAGCGCAGTGCAGACGACCCCATCCCGGAAAGCCACGGCTAAATCTCCTGAAGCTAGAGATGCTCCAGACTTCCCATTTCCAATAGATGAGGTCATTTAACTCCTAGAAGCATGGATTCAAGATGATGCAATCAAGCTACCTTGAAGAAGAGATGGCGAATCCCAAATATTGTCGTTATCACAGGTTCGTCAATCACCCAACCAGTGACTGCAATAAGTTGAAGCGCATTTTCAAAGAGAAGGTGGATGCGGGAGAATTTCAACTAGGAAAAGTAGGAGTCAACAGAGACCCCCTTCCTGTAAGGAGTTTCATGATTTCTTGGGACTCTGTTCATAAGACTGTGCACTCTATGATGAAACGATTGTGTGAAATTCTGTATTTCTTAAAGGCACAACGTCAAGACATGTTTGGGCTCTTAACCGCTTCGTATCAGGAAAGCGTCTGTTTCCGATTAAGGAAGTTTCCCCTGAACCGCAATCCTTCCTAAGAAATGCGAGATGTAACTGGGGACTCCTAACTATCGCTCGCTTGAAGGATGTCGAGTTCGACAACGTGATGATCGACATAGCATCTGATTTCAACATTCTCACCGTCAAGGCCCTGAAAGATGAAAATATTTCGAAGCAGGAAGTTGTTCATTGCCCAACCATAATTAAAAACTCTGAAGGAGAGTCTAGGGACGCTTATGGATACGTTGACCTCGAAATCAAGATAAGAGACTCTCTAGCACGCGGTAAGTTTCATATTGTGAAAGATTACCCGAACTATGATATGATTCTGGGACGCTCGTGGGTGCATAACAACAAAGCAAAGCTAGGAGTGTGTCCCTTGCCAGTGTCTATACCTGAAAGGATTACCAACAAGCCGTCAAATACCGAAGATTACCTGTTTTCGTATCGACAGTTTGCCGATGTGACGTATTTACCTGGATAAAGCTCATCATCATACGTCAGATGATTCCGAACCCAAGTAAGTCTTACCGAACAACCCCTTTTACAACCAGTCACTCCTCCTTCTGCTAAGTCCCGCGGACTTGATCCAATCAGCAACCCAACCGCCATTAGAAGATGTGAATGGGATGCTGGTCCTTTCAAACGCTTTGTCAAAAGCTTAGAAGTTGTCTCGATTAAAGATGACAAGTCCAAGGACCAAGTAGGTGTGCAACACCCAAACCCCTTCAAATTGGAGATTTGGTAATAAAGGCGTCCACGTTTCAAGTTGGGGATGTGATAGTGAAAGTGATCGCTCAGTATGATTCACCTACAGAAAAGGAAGATAAGCCATACCTGGTGGCAGATGTTATCTTAGGCGGTTACTGCAAGCTCATCAATGCTGACAAACTGGAAGGCGTGATGATTCACTCACGATGTCTCGAACCCTACAATACCTAAAACGCCGTGCTACCATTTCCTCCAGCGTTCTCCACACCTAAAAAGTTGTTCTACCATTTCCTCCAGCGTTCTCCATACCTAAAATGTCGTACTACCATTTCCTCTAGCGTTCTCCATACCTAAAACGTTGTGCTACCTTTTCCACCAGCGTTCTCTTTAGTATTTCCTTCAACAATTTCTTTATCATGCAATATTTGTAATTCCTCCAAAATGATTGTACTGCTAGCATTCATAATTAGGGTTTCATTAATGTTAATCAAAATATTATTTCCTTTTAGAAATCTCGTTGCCTCTGAATCGTGACGCAAAGTCATAAGCAAACCTAAACCCTCATTAACCATCAGTCTAAACTAGAAGAAACAAAACCATAAGGAAGAAACATCTTTTGAAAAAAACATTGAAGGCCTACATGCAGGAAGGAAAGGGCAAAGGGGATTCGTATGATTATTAGGATAAGCGCTTAGAAGAAAGACCTACTCCAACAATGAAGCGGCATCACCACAATGGGATTTGTTAAACTCTGCCAACTGGAATACAGGTTCGTGTTTAATCTCTGTCTTTCATTATCACATCCTCCTTCATTATTTGGGATCGTGAGAAATCATCACAGAGACAATACACATAAAACGCATCACTGATTATATGCATGAATTGATGAAATGGGCATATTCTATTATGCCCCTACTGGAACGCGTCACAATTGGTCTCAAGATAGCGTAAATAGAAGAACCATTGTTTAAACAAACCTAAACTCAGTCACCGCTGAGCACAAAAATGAATGTCTACAAACCATGAAAGCGTTCAGCAATGAATAAAAACAAGCAACAAAAGGAAACCTAGTCATCAGAAGGATCAACAACATCTTCGCAGGAACCGTTGGAAGATGCTTCGACGCCTTCATCACAAGACGCATCCTTCCTGGAAGCCGCATCGACTTCCCCTTTTGATGCCGCTTCGATGCCTCCCTCAACAGCTGCTTCAATATTCCCTCTAGGAGACGCGCTAACATCATCCTTGGAAGTTGCTTCAACATCTTCCCCAGGTGCCGCTACCATGATCTCCTCAGCAGCCACTTCAGTGTTCTCTTTAGCGTTTTCTTCGACACCCTCCATGGAATCAACTTTGACCTCGCCCTCAGGAACTGCCCCAACATCCTTATGAGGATAATCCAGTTCGTCCATGTCAGAATCAAGGATGATGACTCCATTACAGACAGGGTAATCATACTTGTTTTCACTGGAAGGACGCTCATGTTCGATCCTTTGCCGCTTTAGCTGAGATGGAAACCTTTCAGCTCTCGCACTCGGCAACTAGACGCTTCTCCGCACCTTCATTCTTCCTCCATGCCTACCAAAGCCAAGAAAGCCCGAGTACGCTCCCGAACGAAACATAGTTGCAGAAGAGACATACCCTGACACGATCAGCTTCACGAAATGGAGGATCTATTTTGGCCATCACCTCCTCGAACGCGCTAGCCTCAGGTTTTTCGACTTCGAAGCTCTTCTCTGGAGAAGTAAAAGAGTAATCATCACCAGCAGTTCCCATCATACACTGCAAAAAGGGACGTTATGATCATACCGACAGCTGGTAAATAAAAATCGTCCTTATCAATCAAAAATCTGCACAATGAACAAGGAGCAATACCTGGAATGAGGAAGAGAATCAATCTTGTGATGAGAAAAGGCTCCAGCGTCTTCTTTATATTCCACATATCAGCAAGACCAGGGAAGAAAAGGAGTCTCTACTTGCCGTGTATAAAGGCTCCAGATACGGGATAACAATCAAGTAGATACTTATCTATCTGAAAAAGATAACCGCGCTGAAAGGAAACGTTCCCTACGCAAGGACCAAGCCAGTCTCTATCCTGGTAATGTGCATCGAACTCCTCTTGAGAATTTATTTATCTTTCACCATCTAGTGCTTACCCCGCAACAATGTCACTGTTACGTGCTAAGCAGGGGACTTAATGTTGATGGTGGTTTTTAGTTCAGGGTCAAAATCGTAAAACCATATATTTAGCGTCGTGATCCTGCAAAGGAATAAAGGCCATTTGAAAGTTATGAGTGCTCAAGCCTCTTTATTTACACATGTATTGAACAACTCAGTATATATGAAATTCATTCAGAATGGTGCGCAGTAGTAATCCCAAGTATTCCGTGAATTCTATTTTATGCCAGCATTATTAACTAATGCATGACTCGCCTGAAATTTTTCCGTGCTATGTTCCCAGTAGAACTCTCAATACTGACATGACATGACAATCAATGCTCACTCTCAGCATAGTAGCATGAATCTCCCGAAGTGTTAGTATTGGGATCTGCACAAAAATACTCATACGAGTTACATCTATCTGACAAAGAGATCTATGTGTTCACACACTTTTAATTAAAGTTCGCGTGATTGAACATACATTTAGTTTTAAAGAAAAACTATACTATTAATGTCAGTCTCAGAAACAATCACGGTCACACAACTTGCCGCATGATTTAACAAGCATAGCTTACTCCTAATAGAATTAGGCAATCATCGCAGTGACTACCGGCGGGCCCACTATTTCCCTAGACGATCGAGTCACATTCCCTCAGCCGCTAAGTGATTTGAACGCCGATCCCAAACATGGGTGATCGCGCTGTGCAAGAATGGCTCGAACGAGCTAAGACCGTAATAAAATGGTCTCAAGATTCATCATATCCGTCCAACTTCGCCAGCCTAGTTGGACGGCTTAGATCGCGTTCCAAACGATCAAGGAAATGCCAATACGTTCGCCACCGTCCCAATATTATCCCTTACCAATCGACTTGCTCATGGGAGTTGATATCACACCAAGTCGTTCGATTGAACTAGGGTAGACATGGCTGCTTTGAAGCCCTAATCGGTGTTTGCGGCAACACATTACTGCCGCAAATCGATCACATCTGTCCAACTTTTCCAGCCTTGTTGGACGACCAAGATCTTCCCTGGAATGATCAAAGAGGCGCCAACATGGTTATTGGCGGCCCCACATTCCCCTTGGACGATCGACTTGCCTATGGAAAGCCCATAGGGTGCTCGACCTCTTGCAAAAACTTGAGTAGACGTGTTGTGTTCAAAAACCCTAATTTAGGTCACGGCAGTACATAATTGTCGCAGATTGATCACAACCATCCATCTTCGCCAGCCTAAACGAGCGGCGTAGATCTAGATTTAAGTGATCCCGAAGGTGTTAACGTGATCACTGTGGACCCACCTTTACACGTGATTGACCGGCCTACGCAAACTAGGACTGCCTCGAAACGCGCGCCCAAAGAGGGGTGGGTCACACGTCTTCCTCAATCCTAAAGTTGCGTCAATGGCAGTATGCAACTGCCGCAAATCATGTCGTCCATCCAACTTTGCTAACCTAGTTGGATGGTGTAGATTTGTTTTTCGAAAGCAAGCAAAGCAACATTGTAAAGACCGGCCATCCCTCTTCCACATGAGGCGATCGGACAAATAATGACTTGGCCATAGGGTCCTCAAACGATCACCCAAAGGTGGTCGATCATGTTGTCTTCTTTAAGACGCCTATCTGCGACTTATTCAAATAGGCTCTAAAACAACGATGCTTCATACACATCGATTAGTTTGAGCTGCTTAAATGCGATGTTTCACATGCATCGAATACATACGATATTTTATATTGTTCTCATAAACAACTTAGTTGTTTCACCTAATAGCGCCATGCTATTCTCCGCGGCGGTCCCACGACTTGACCCACTTATTCGAGACATCAAACATGTCACAAAATGGGGGATGCTTACTGGGGTATTGGTCTGGAGGTTTACAGCGTGCGGCGTGCAACGCGCCCATTACGAGAACGTGTTAGGAAAAGACGGATGGTTAGTAACGATGGAGTAGTGGGTGAAGGTGTGATCACAAAATGATCACCACTTCTTATACAACTCCATTACTCTACTACTTAACTTACTCCACTTCCTACGAGATCAGGGGTTGCGCTCTAATGACTTGTGTAAATAGATTTTCCATCTATTTTCAAGAAGAAGACAAGTGTTATCAACACAAGTAGACATAAACCATTTTATGATACACAAGTTATAAACAACCACACCTTCTTAATTCAACATTCTGATCTCAAACACCTTCTCTGCTTTCCTCCCTAAGATCAACCCTTCTCCTTCACCTTGCGACCGAATTGAATCTGGAACGGCCATTTCTTGGTTTATGATAGAATCTTACAGATTTATTTCTCGAACCTACAAGCATTCCGGTGCAGTGCATTTGTTTAGGGCTTGAACTCGTTTCTTATCAACACACCCCAAATTATCAAAAACAGCAAAATCAGTTTTTCTCCAAAACACGAAATTATTAGATTACTAAAATGCCCTCTATATATTTTACATTATGCAAGATCCGACACATTAAAGTTTCATTTCAGTTTCTCGGTTTCTCTCACCTACTCAATCTTCTCTCTCTCTCTCGTTTCCATCGCTCCCATTTTCAAGATCTGAAACTGAAAAAAACTGAAATCGATGAAATAAATTCGTAGACGTTAATCCATTAGTCGTTACTAATGATTATCTCTCTCGTTTCCATCGCTCATAAAAAACCATTAATCCATTATCCGTTACTAATAATTCATTTCTACTCTCTCCGATGAAGAACATAAACTGAAAAACGGAAGAAGAAATTGAAAAAGAAACGGAACCGTATATCTTTCATCAACAACAAAAAGCAAATCAAGTTTCACTTCGTTTCACTGAAGATTTCAATTTGAACAGGTAAAAACGCTTTTGATTTTGGTCTTCTTTAGTTAATTTTGAGTTTCGGTTTGAGTTCTTACGATTTTTGTTAGATTTCGTCAAATCTGAGTATTTTGTGTGTGACTGTAACAAGCATGATTTGGTGATTTTGAATGTTTCCTAGTCTAGTATATGATTTGTTTTTTTTTTTTTTATTTTGATTTTGCTTCAAATCTTGAAATTGTTGTTTTGGATTTTTCTATGTTGAATATGCTAATTATGTTGATAATGAATTATAGTGAAAATTGATTTTTCTTTTCAAACTGCTAATATGCTAGTTATTAGCATTATTTTGCTCAGATGCAAATTTGTTCTACTGTTAATGGGTGAAAATGTGTTTCTGAAGGATTTTTAGATATTTTTGTATCAACAACAGTAGTTGATCCAAATAAAAATAGGATCAACAATAGAAGTTGATCCAATTTAGGGGATCAACAACATCAGTTGATCCAAATAAAAATAGGATAAACCATAGAAGTTGATCTATTGTATGCAAATTTGTTCTACTGGTAATGGGTGAAAACGTGTTTTTGAAGGATTTTTAGATATTTTGTATCAACAGCTGTAGTTGATCCAAATATAATAAGTATCAACATTAGAAGTTGATCCAATTCAGGGGATCAAGAATAGTAGTTGATCCATAAAACTGAAATATTGACTCAAATAAGTGGGATCAACAACCTAATTTGATACAAAAATTATTTTCTAATATGAAAATATGAATGCTAACTATAATAATTGTTGATCTCAGGTTGAGAAAACACAATGTTTAGGAGATCACCAAGGATAAAGAATAAGAATCAAGATGAAAATGTCTCGCAAGAGATTAAGCAAGCTAAAGAACCAAAATGGAATGCGAAGAACAAAAAGATAATTGAAGAAGAGGCAACAAGAAGAGGAAGAACATGAATACAAATGAAGAAACACAACGAAAGGTGAAACACAAGAAAATAGTTGAGGAAGAATCGGAACAATCAGAATCAGAATCTGAAGAAGAAAAGTAAAATCAGATGAAGATGATCAAGAGTCGGAAGAAGAGGAAAATAAATCTGAAAAAGAAGCAGAAAAGGGCAAACAGAAGAAAGTCCTCAAAGGGAAAAACATTGATTGTAATACTTGTGCTGGTATACCTAACTAGGTTGTTTAAAAAATTGAAAAGAAACTGAAAATGATTAAGTTTCATGTATGCAGGCAGGTCAAGGGCGAAAGAAAACAAATTCAAAGCAGAACCACAACGAAAGGTGAAAAACAAGAAGGTAGTTGAGGAAGAGTCAAAAGAATCAGAATCAGAATCCGATGAAGAAGAGCAAGAAGAATCAGATGAAGAGGATCAAGGGTCAGAAGAAGAGGAAAATAAATCTAAAAAAGAAGAAGTAGCAAAAGATGGAAAACCAAAGATAGAGCTCAAAGGTAAAAACATTGATTTGAATACTTGTGCTGGTACATAAAATATGTTGTTTAAAAATTGGAAAAAAAATGAAAGTGATTTGAGTTTCATGTATGTAGGCAAGTCAAGAGCAAAAGAAAAAAAAAATCAAAGCAGGTCTCCAACCATTGGTTGACATGGGGAATTTTCTATGCAAACTATTTGAAGTAGAAGATGCAAATAATAAGAAGAAACTGATACTTTCACAAGCACTAAAGGACTCTCCGTTCTGGGACTTAATCAGCCCATTCTACGTAACAGACAATAGTCAAATTATGAGTGTGTTTTGGTGTAAAACCTGTTTCTGCTGGTTTTGGTGAATTTGGGTGTGTTGATGAGAAATGAATTTAGACCTAAACAAATGCACTGCGCGGGAGTACTTTAGATTCGAGAGATCAATCTGTACAATCCTGGCCTAAACCAAGAAATAGTCGTTTCAGTCTTGCTTCGGTCACAAAGTGAAGGAGAAGGGTTGGTCTCAGAGAGGGAAGCGAAGAAGGTGTTGAGACCAGAATGGTTAATTCTGAAGGTGTGGCTATTTTTATGACTTGTATCAGAATGTAGAACTGCCTTGCGGAATGTAAGTTATCAGTTCTTTTGTGTTTTTCTGGATACTTGTGTTGTTGTTAACTAAAACTGTCTTCTTTTGGTCGAAATAGGTAGAACCTATTTATACAAGTCATAATTAAACGCACCCTGATCTCGTAGGAAGTGGGAGTGGTTGAGTGATGGATAAGTGGGGTAATGTGTAAATGCTAGGAACCATGTCCCTACTATGAGGGGAAACGGGTTAGTTTACACCCACTACTCCTTTCCGCCACTAACTGTCCACTTTCCTAACACTTTCTTATAATGGGTGTGTTGTACACCGAACGTTGTAAACCGCCAAACCAATACCCTGGTGAGCATCCCCCAGTTTGTGACATGTTTGATGTCTCGAGTATTTTCGTGGAAAAGTGCATCAGATTGCTGACTGGGTCTTGTGTGCAGACCTGGCTATTCTGATTAATCGTACGCCATCTAGATGGCGGATAATCATGTATGGCAAGTTAAGTCATGATACTTGCCGCAGAAAAATGGCGTGTGACGCTATTAGGTTAGTATTGGTTGGTCACCTAAGACTTATCATAGCCGGTCAATTCCGTGGCGAAGTTGAACGGCCGAGATTACAATTTATGAGCGAAGGTGGTCGTTGATTACGGACACATCCCGTTGGTACTTGGTAATGGCATAGTGGCACGATTGGCGCCTGCCAGTAGCATAGTGGCGCGATGGCGTAATGGCACCTGCCATGGTTGGCGTAGCGGCCCTTCCTAAATTAGGGTTTGGCATGTCGCAACCCTAATTAGCACGTGTGGCATGTGGCGTAGTATCCCTGCATAAATTAGGGTTTGGCATGCCGCAACCCTAATTAGCGCGTGTGGCATGTGGCCCCGGCACGGTGACATTTTTTGTGCGGATAGTGCCATGGATGCCTCAAAGAAATTATGGCAAGGCCATAGTGTGGGAACGACCATAGGCGCGAGGATATCCATGGGTGGCCATAGTATGGTGCAATTTTTAGGGTCTTCTGGGCCCCACATGGCTTGTGGCACGTTGTAGGGTCGAATTAGAACAATTCAGGCCACGTCTAAGATTTAGGATTTCCTCTTGATTCAACCAATGCCACTAAACCAAGAATTCAGAATATTCTGGTTAGGGTTTATTATGGCGTTGGCCACAAACAAAAGTAAAGTAGCACGTGGCTGCGCTGTTATGGCACGTTGGCATGTTGCTTCCGCGGAATGGCCTGACAATTAGCATGTTGGCGCGGTTTGGATAATTGGTTAGCCAATTGGCATGGCGGACATTTGGTGCGGTTTGCCATTTTTAATGCGTGTAGCGAGTTTGCAGTGACCTGATTGATCTGAAAATTTCAGACAAACTCAACAAATTTGAGAAATTAGAAATGAAGATTGTGGGACGGCAAAACACGGGGTGTGGCCACATCTCTAGTGCGCGTGGCGTATTTAGAGCGACCTGATTGGTCGATGGAAAGAGGGTCGGCAAGCACTATGGGCGCAGCCTCATTCCAAATGCGTGTGGCGTATTTAGAGCGACCTGATTGGTCGATGGAGAGAGGGCCGACAAGCACTATGGGCGCGGCCTCATTCCAAATGCGTGTGGCGCATTTAGAGCGACCTGATTGGTCGATGGAGAGAGGGACGGAAAGCACTATGGGCGCGTCCTCATTCCAAATGCGTGTGGCGCGTTTAGAGCGACCTGATTGGTCGATGGAAAGAGGGCCTACCAGCACTATGGGCGCGGTCTCATTCCAAATGTTTGTGGCGCATTTAGAGCGACCTGATTGGTCGATGGAAAGAGGGCCGACAAGCACTATGGGAGCGGCCATATTCCAAATGCGTGTGGCGTATTTAGAGCGACCTGATTGGTCGATGGGAGAGGGGGATGGCAAGAGAATCGCGGAGTGTGCCCAACGGCCACAGGCGGCGCCCATTGGAGCGGATTGGTCGGCTATGTGGCGTGGCCACGCCTCCTTTGTCATTGCTCCTATTTTCCGCAGTTCCTTTTTTGTTTCTTATTTTCCGGTAGGACTTTGCTCCTACTAGCTCCATGGCAGATCGGTTTCCTAGCTTACCTAGGTTTGGCCTCGACCAATAGGGTTCGAGATATTTGCACAAGGCGCAAAAGACCTAATGTATGCACATTAATTAGGCCGAAAACTCGATTCTTGTGAGTTATCACAAAATTTAACAAATTCTGTGTGTTGACACAAAATTCTTTTATTCTCAGAGTGCAGTTGGCGCGTCTTCTGATTGAGCATTTTCATGCAGACCTTAATTTTGATACTTCGGGAAATTCGTGCTACAACTGCGAGTGAACACTAATTTTCATGTCATACCAATACTAAAGGTTCAGCTGGGGAACATAGCATAGGAAAATACTGAATAAACCATACACTAATGAGTAATATAGGCGAGAGTTTACAGAATGTTTGGTATTGTTGCTATATGCACCATTCTGAATAAATATACTGAGTTGCTCAATACATGTATGAGTAGAGAGGCCCGGGAACTCATTACTTTTAAATGGCTCAGTTCTTTTGCAGGCAACACATTAAATACAGGGTCTTATAATTTTAGCCCTGAACTAAAAACCACCATCAACAGAGTGATAAATGGTTGAAGAAGATTAATCTTGCAATGCAGCTGCTGATGAGTGCATTTAATAAACAAACCAATAAGTTCAAATTTGGAGAATCCGAAGAGTGCTCTCTAGAAGCAAGAGATTTCGCTTTGATATTCAAGATGAGAAGACTTGAGTGAAGATTTGCAGCAGCAACTGAAACCAAAGAAAGGACTTGACTACAGCGAATTCTTAAATAAAAAGTTCAGACCAGAAAAACCAGCAGATTTTCCAGCCACAATAACGAAGAAGGAAGTTGTAAGAAAACTGAAAAAGGCAGCAGAAGATGAGTCTTATCCAGAGGATTTTGTGAGACTTTTTCCTATGTGTTTATGTACGGTTTTCTTATTCCCAAATGCTGGAACTACAAGCTTTCCAAAGAAATTGTTGCCTCATATTTTACTAATGGACAAAGTGTCATAGCCGGATCACATTGTAGAATATTTGATTTCGAACTTGAAAAAAAATAAAGGGGAACAAGGAACTATCGCTGGATGCAAAACTCTCTTAGTGGTAAGAAAAAAGTTCATTTTGTAAAAGTAAAATGTGTACTATTGTAGAGAGTGAAATGCATATTGTTGGATAAAACTAACCTTGTTATTTATATTATGTAGTGTTGGTTCTGTGAACATACTGATAAGTACATCAACAAAAGGGAGAATTTTGAATATGCAACTCTGAGATTCCTACGATGGAACCAACACACATTGTGCAAGAAGCTTGTAAGTGATTTTGGCAAGAAAATCAAAAAGAAGAAAATCGATATGACTTGGTTCCCGCATCAGGTAATTTTTTTACTATATTTATCTTTACTATTACAAATGTCCCATTTTTTTGTGGATCAACTATGAAAGTTGATCCAAGTGAATGGGGTCAACAACTAATGTTGATCCAGTTTTAGTGTCAGTTTTTTTTATCAACAATGGAAGTTGATCCAAGTGAATGGGGTCAACAACCAATGTTGATCCAGTTTTAGTGTCATTTTTTTGTGGATCAACAATGGAAGTTGATCCAAGTGAATAGGGTCAACAACCAATGTTGATCCAGTTTTAGTGTCAGTTTTTTGTGGATCAACAATGGAAATTGATCCATGTGAATGGGGTCAACAACCAATGTTGATCCAGTTTTAGTGACTACACTATTTTGATTTGTGTTGATCATGTTTCACAGTTTCATCAAGACTTTGTTGATCCAGTGTCTGTTGATGAGAACTATTTAATTGACCTATCAGCACCAGCAAGAGAACTGGAAGAATAGAGGCATAAGATAAAACAACTAGAGGAAGAAAACCTGTTTCTTGAATGCGACAAGCACGAAATTCATTACATGGGAAAGGATCAAAGTAAATTGTTTTTCAGCAACACGATATTCTTGAGAAATCTGTATGAAAGGAACAAAGACAAAGTAGAGTTGCAAGCTGGAGAATCGGAGCGACTTGCTGAGATTGACAAGAACATAAAGGAATGGCAAGAACAGGAAAGGATTTTTCAGGAATCAATGAAAACAACTAAATCAAAGTATACAGGAAAGAAATTTGATGATTTGGAAAATGTGTTCGCACAGAAACAAGACAGAGAATCATCGGGAAAAGGAAATGAACATGAAATGAACTCTGCAGCGAGCGATCAACCAACAGATGGGAATGAAACGAGAGTAAACATAGAAGTCGAAGATTCAATGGCTGTGAACAATGAAGACACTCAAGAAATGAACGAGTCGTTGTCAGATGGAACTCCAAGTACTTTGGGAACTCAAAATACTTTGGAAACTAAAGAAATGTGTTGGAGGAAGGGTTTTTAAAGTGGAATGAAGTTGCCGGAAGAACCGAAAACTAGCAAATCTTTGGAGAATTGGAGGGACGGATTTGATGCAGGAAGAAAATAAGGGAAGCTGATGATTTAAAGCTCAATTATGTAGTCGAAAACATTGGAATATCTGTTGGAATAGTAGAAGAGAAGGATGACATACAAATGGGAGAGAAGAGTCCGTCTGTTGAACAAAATGATGAGAAGAACAATAAGGAAGTGGTTGTGTATGAAACTCCTCCAATTACAACAATAAAAACAGATGAATCTGGATATGTGCATACAGGTACCACACCGATTTTCAGTGCAATAATGGATGAGGTAAATCGTGAGGCAACACAAGAAACATAAGAGGATTGTTCTGGCACTACATCAGGAGCTGCAATACGGCAAGGGTTGAAGCAAATGTATAATGCGGATGCAGTTGAAGAGAAAACTGAAGAGGAAACCGAATCAGAGGAACAATCCAATGATACAAAAGCATCAGAAAGACAACAACAGCAGGTCAGTTCTCTTGTGAAACGGGTGAAGAAAGGAGAAAGGCTAAAGAGAAAGACGTATAAACTTCAAAATCAAACACCTCCTAAACGTAAAAGGGCACAAAGGAAAGGTGGAAAAGGAAAAAAGAAGAATGAGGAGGAGGAGCAAAGGGAAATAATTGACGTCGACAGTCACATTGACGTCACACCACCCGAATCCAAAAGACTGAAAAAGCCACAAAGACTAAAATTGTGGAAATCATGCAGTGAGAACGAAAAAAACTCATCCATCCATTCTTTGAGAATGCAACTGAATGGTATGTAATTCACCTCAAATCACATAGTTTTTTTTTGGGTTATGCTAGTTCTTTTTAATAACATATTCATTTGTTGTTGTTTTTTTGTTGTTGAAAATGCAGCGACAAAGCTTATAGTTTTTATTTATGCAATCTTGATTTGGAAGTAATCATCAATGGAAAGCATATACAGTGTATAATTAATAATCAAAACATTCACAGTCAGATTATTGATTACTACATCAACATGCTGAAATCAAAGATGCAATTGCCGCATAAACCATAATACAAGAACCACATTATTCTCTCAACAAATGATTATGTAAGTAACAGAAAATCTTAGTTTGTTCAAATGCATCGTCCAATTGATTGTCTATTAAATTGTCATAATAATCTTGGTGATTTTATGTGTGTACAACGGTAGTTGAAATTTATGTAGGTCTAGAGAATGATAGGCACATGAAATTTACTGGTTACGAAATGTTGTTCTCTAGTTAAGATGATTCATAATATGGCAAACTAATATACTTGAAAAAATATTGATACAACCGATATTGGGAAAGGCAATAGCCTCGAAAGATATAGCAAAGGTAGAGAGATGTGGGATTTCGGAAAAGCTAAGGAACAGTTACACAGGGAATATTGAAGACACATACCTCATTATACCAATGTGCTTGACTGATAAGGAAGGTGTTGGATACCATTGGGTGGTGCTGGCGTTGGTAAAAGGAAAATGGATAGTGTATAACTCTGCAAGGCACAATCCGTCTTAAAATTGGCAGTATCTTGTGATGATAGTACCATTGACTAAATTGCTGAATGAAATGGGCCACAAAGATCCAGAGACAGGTGGTGATATCGAGACAAGCTTTTCACATTACACTGTACCAGCACAAGACGGATGCGATTGTGCAATGCACACTTGCATGTACTTGAAGAATTTGGTAAAGCGTGGAAACTGTGAAAACCTATCCGAAATCACTAACTTAGATGAGAAGTTGAATAAGAAGAGAGTGAAGATTGCAGCAAGAATCTTGGCAGAATTGGGTTCATGGAATAAACCGGAATAACTTCCTGATTCATCTACTGACTCTATTGAAGAAATAATCCAATTGCAAGACTTAGTTGAACTATTAGAGTGAGCTTGATGTCATAGTCTGTTCGTGGTCTGTAAATAAAATCTAACTGTAGTTATAAAAATATCTATTTTAGTAAGTAAATCTTATTGTAGGTCTGATTATGAATGAATTATTATGAACCATTATGAATGTATTATTATGGATGTATTTTTGGTCTCATTATGAATGAATGATACATGTATGTATAGCTTGAGGAGTTTACTATCAAATACAGATAGAACCATGCAATTTTTTGGTTTGTTTTGTGTGTCGAAAATCAAAGTTAGTCCAATTAAGTTGGATCAACAACCATTGATGATAAAATTAAGTTGGAACCCATGAACAATATTTCCAGACTATAGTGTCAATAACCAAAGTTGATCCATTTAAGTTGGATCAACAATGGAAGTTGATCCATAAAAAAAAAGGATCAACAAATACAGTTGATACCATTTATATAAGTATGCTTCCTGTAAAATCAATAAACCTGTAACCTGCCAACTTGACATATACTTAAGAATCAAAAGAATAAAATTCATAACAACAAATAAGAATGTATGTCATTAAAAAAAATAACAAGTGCTAACCAAAAAAGCATAAAAAAGAAAAAGAAACACCCAACTAGTAAGAAACATAAAACAAGTTGTTCAGAATATGAAAACACCACAAAAACTTCATAACAACATCCTCTTCAAGAAGTTGACCATCCTGGAATGAGACTCCTTGCGAAACCTTGGTGCACGGGGAGCCAAAGGAGCTCTGCGACATGTTCGACGGTTGTGAAAGGTGAGCATCCCACATTGACCACACTTCCTTTTCTTGCGTACCTTTTCACGATGACCCCTATACCCAACACCTTTAGGCCTTCCATCTTGTTCTCTACCACCATTGGGAGGCAAAACATACCCCTTTTCATTAATTCCAGGTGGCTTTTCAGAGTCCGTAATAGGATATATGGGTCGAGAGTACAACCTTCTATAGTATTCAGAAGTATAGTAAGGGATAATTTAGTTGTACAGTTCATCATTTCCAAACTGCAACATGGCATTCATTGCATGAGTGCAAGGAAAGCTATGTTTATGCCACCATTTGCAAGAATCCAAGTCGACAATATGCTTTTCTTTTGGAGAAATGATCTCAAATACTTTCTCACTTAATCTCCGAAACTTGTATGAACGGCAGTCGGTTATCCTCTTGTTAAACCTAGCTTACATACAAGGAGTAAGCCTTGTAGTCCACTTGTTAGACTCCAATAACCTCTTGTAATTCTGCTCCATTACCTTAGCATCGACAAGCTCAAGTGCTGGAAGCGGCTTATCATGCTTAATAACGTTATTAAAACTCTCAACAATATTAAATGTGTTATCACCCCACCTTTCTCCAAGAAATGCATGAGCATCCCAATTCTCGAATGGAATCTTTATCATCCAAGCAATCACTGAATCCAACTTTAGATTACTCATACTCTTCGCAACAGCATAAAAATTTTCCTTTGTTAATGCAGTGTAGCACTCTTCGAATAACTTGACTGCAGTTTGTCTACTCTTGCCCTTTGGAACATGAATATTTCCTTTCATATGGTACAAACAGTACGAATGGTAAGCATTTTGGAAGATTTCAGGCACATGCTTCAAAAGGCTGATTCCAAGATATGATATGATGGTTAGTGGATGATCTTCACGAATAATACCCTTCAAATTGGTTAAGAACCATTGCCAACTCTCACAATTTTCACAAGGAACAATTCCAAATGCAACTGGATACATCTCTACAAAAACCAAAAAACAAAAATAAATGACCAAAAACTGGAATACAATTTGGCACCAGTAACTAGTGTCAACAGTTGGATCAACAGTAGATTTTTATCCATTTTAGTTGGATCAACAATGGAAGTTGATCCATGCTGATGGATCAACAGTAGAAGTTGATTCAAAACAAAATATAGATTAGAGAACAAGTTGGTTACCCAAACCACTAAAAATCCAACAAAAAAAAAATGCTAATTAAAAAAAAAAGAATTCTAACTACTAAATGAGTAAAAAGTTTAAACATACATGGATACAAAATGAAAAAGAGTAAAAGGTTAAAAGTCATACCTTGGTTATCAGTTTTTCCGCAAGCAACCATAAGACCACCTTTGAACTTCCCTGTGAGAAAGGTACAAACGATAAATAGCATCGGACGACAGTAATTGTCGAAACAAGTTATGGAAGCTTCAAAAGCAACGAAAAACCTTTTGAACCGACGCGTCACACTATCATACTCAAAATTGACAAGACTTCCAGGATTTTATTGTTCAATGGCATATTTATACCAAACAAAGTCTGAATAGGACTTGATGTCATCAACCCAAAGAATTTGCTTGGTGAAATGTGAACCGTGCTATGCCTGACTATACGTGAGGTCAACTCCATATTTCATTCGTAGTAAATCTATAATGTCAGAAGCAGTCTTCTTGTTCTTCGATGCTCGTAAATCATCTAACAATATATTCTTCATAAACAATTTTCTCATCCTAACTTTTGATGGACATGAACAAGCTAAACTACATGAATGCTCTGCAATATATATCTTGCATTGAAATACACCATTTGATTTGGCGAGGAGAGAGGCGT
Source organism: Papaver somniferum (assembly GCF_003573695.1). Taxonomy (NCBI): domain Eukaryota; kingdom Viridiplantae; phylum Streptophyta; class Magnoliopsida; order Ranunculales; family Papaveraceae; genus Papaver; species Papaver somniferum. Next base: position 53,496,700 of record NC_039365.1, read on the forward strand.
GAAACCTCCAACGACAATTTTCCTTCTCTTTGAACTTGCACTCCACAGTGTATCGTCCAAAGTCACTTTTAACTAATTTGTATTTGCGACCACTACATATTTCATACTTTGTAACAGAGTCACGAACTTCATCAATACAACATTCAAACAATTTCCCTTCTCCAGTTAAGATGTTGATCTAAGCATCAGACTTGTTCGGTACCTTTTTGATCAAACACGCATCATCAGTGATGTTTTCCACAATAACTACCTCATCGCTTGAAATACAACTTGATGATGACGAAGAAGCAGGAGCAGGAGCAGAAGAAGATGATGAAAAAACAAAATCAACACAAGTCCTTAACTGGATTTCAAACTTCAACAAGTCAATACCTTATGAGCTGCAGTAGTGAATGAAAAACCTCAAATCCAAATTGTGATTGATGACATTTGAAATCCCATCTACAGTGTAACCAAAAAGTATGAGGTCTTCAGGAACATAAGGCCACTTTTTTTCACCACACTTATCATATCCTTGAAAGTAGTTGATCTGAAACATGATGCGAGACGGTCTGATTGCAAAATTTGAACTCTACAACAACCATCTTTCGCCTGCAACAACCATAATATATAATGGTGTTCAGAAATTTGGATCAACAATCACAGTTGATCCAATAAATATGTGTAAGCAATCACAGTTGATCCGATAAATCTGTGTAAGCAATCATAGTTTTTTGAGTCAACAATCACAGTTGATCCAATAAATCTGTGTAAAATATCACAGTTGATCCAATAAGAGGTAGTTAAAGCATGAATTTCAATCAAACTAAAAAGAAAGCAATCTAAACTACCCTAAGCTACATATTCAATGTATAATGTGAGAAACCTAAAATAAAAGCTATATTATCAACAAAATGAATGCATAATGATTACCTTCAATCTACCAGATAACAAAGAAATAAAAACACAAAATAAAAACATATTGTGTTCAGAAATTTGGATCAACAACAAAGTTGACACAAATAATCTAAAAATCATCCCAGTTTTTTGTATCAACAATCAAAGTTGATCCAAAAAGATTGTCTACATTTCATCATAAACAAAAACATAATTCATATCAGTAGTTCGTCAAATTCAACATTCATCATTATCATATGTTCTATATTCATCAAAAGAAAAACACAAACCTGTTTTTTGATTGATGAGCAGATCTAAAAAAAACATAAAAATAAATCAAAAATTTAAAACGTACCTGTTTAATTAATGAATCACGATCTCGAGATCAAATTATATCAAGATCAACCAATTAATATAACAGAATAATCATGAAATCAAGCTTCCTACAAAAATCACGATCTCTGCAACAACAAAAATAAAAAAAAAAAACGAAAACTGAAATCAAATGTGGAACATAAAATAGATGAACTGAACATGCAATAATCAAAAACAAATCTATGAATCTTCAAAGAAGCATCAACATTACCAATTTGTTTCAGAAAAACAGATCTAGCCGATTCTGTTGATTAATAATAATTGAAAAATGCTGCTAACATCGACGATTTTGTTGATTAAGATGATGAAGAAGAAGGAGGTTAAGAAGAATTCACGATCAGAAACCGTAGATTATTTGGAAAAAAAATCACGATTTTAGCTCTCTGCAGCTGGAATCTCTCTCTCTCTCTCTTTCAGTTTTTATTTCCGTTTGATAACTGAAATTTGATTTAGTTTATTTCCGTTTAATAACTGAAATTTGATTTAGATACTAGGATATATACTGGGGGTATATTTGTAAGTCCCTAATTTGATGGGATTATAGATAAAAATGGACATATTTATTGTGTGATAAGGATATTTGTATATCCCATCAAAAGTAGGGATAAATATTCAACTACCACATAAGAATAGGCCTAAAGGCAACCTCGAAATTTGGTTCCCAATAAGTCAAAAAGTTTTTTTTTTTTTATTCAAAGCAGGGGTGTTTTATTAATTATAATCTGAAAAAATAACATTGTTTGTATCCTCCAATATTGCACCTGCAATAAAACTTGGAGGATAGTTTAACCAAACTTGAGAAACATTAAAAGTTCTAGCATTCCTTGCCAGTTTATCAGCTGGCATATTGGCTTTCCTACTAATGTGTTTACATATCCATCTTGGATGTGTTGCTAACATAGCTTCATATCCATTATCATGGAATGATTCTCCCAAGCAATACTTTCGTTGTTTCCCATTGACTGCCTTTATAACTAGCTCTGCATCCATTTCAAAACATGCAAATTGAACATCTAACTCTTCCGCATACTTCATAACATGTAGAAGTTTCCTGCATTCTGCCGCTTCAGAGTTTAAGAGATCATTGGCGTGCTCGCATCTTGCACTGACAAAACTACCTGCAAAATCACGATGTATTAGTGCCCAACCAGCTTGATTAATTGAGTTAACAGTTTTAAAAGATGCATCACAGCAGAAAGATTGAAAATGACTGGTAGGTGGAAGCCATCTAGATATGTTATGCTGTACAGTAGGTACATCTGAACTTTCTTTCAGAGTCATTTGCTTTCCTGTACTATCATTAAGATCTGGATTGCCCTTATTACTTCCACTGGGTTTGGCTTGATGTTGTCGAAGAATCTTCTGCACCTAGCTTTCCATATTTCCCATAGGGTGTTGGCTATTTTAACTAACCAGTCATCAACCAGGTTATTGAAGTCATTCGTAAACCAGCTTGTTATCCAGTCATGGATTGTTGTATCTGCGTCATCCATGTTTCTTGTTGCTCCTGGAGTGGTGAACCATATTGCTTTTGCGAAAGTCCATTCCCAAAGCATATGTCGAGTTGTTTCTATTCTTTGTTCACAGATTGAACATTGTCCGCCTGTGTAGTTCATATTTCTTGTTATTTTCTCACTGGATGGAACAATATCGATAAGGCATTTCCACAGGAAATGTTTTATTCTTGGCAGAGTAGGTATTTTCCAAAGTCTTCTCCATAGATTGGTTGTAGCTTCATCAGTTACTGTACCGCCATTTTTGAGTTCCATGATCTTGTTATAAGCTGATTTTACAGAAAAAGCTCCATTTCTGGTTAGAGTCCAGAATAGTTTATCCTCCCCTGCAATTGGTATTCTGATCTGTAGAATTCTTCTAGCATCATCTTGTTCAAAAAGATGTTGAAAAAAACTTACCTTCCAGGATCTTGTATCTTGATCTATTAGGTCATAAACAAGACAATAATCCCTCTTTATGTCAAGCTCCACTGCTGGGGTTGGTGGAGAAAGCTTACCCTGGATCCAATTGTCTTTTCATGTAGATATTAGGTTGCCCTTACCAACAATCCAGAGGTTGTGATCTTTAATAAACTTCTTACTGCCTTGTAGACTTTTCCATGCCCAAGTAGAATTTTTCTTCTTTTTTGCGTGAAGTCCTGACGTATGTGGGAAGTACCATTCTTTTAGTGATTTTTCCCAAAGTTTATCTTCGTTTTGCAGCAACCTCCAAGCAGCTTTGGCGATAAGTGCTAAGTTAAAACTTCTGAGGTCTTTGAATCCCATGCCTCCATTCAGTTTATGCTTTCCCACTGTTGGCCATGATATAAGAAATAGTACACTTGATTCTTCTTTGCCCCACCAAAAGTTTCTTTGCACCTTGTCTAATTCTTTTATAGTTGCATCTGGAATTTTAAAGATTCACATGTGGTATGATGGTATAGTATTGAGAACATGCTTTACTAGTACTGATCTGCCACTTTGATTAATAAACTTGCCTCTCCATCTTGTCAGTCATCTTTTGGTGTTGATGATCAATGAAGAAAAAGATGTAGTCTTCTTTCTGTTTAGGAAAAGCGGGATTCCTAAGTACTTTTCATCAAGTTCCATCCTCTTCATCTTTAGACTTCTCAGCAGTATGCGACAATGCCTTGGGTGCATATTTTTTGAGAAAAACACCGCCGACTTCTGAAAATTTATTTGCTGGCCTGGGGTATCACTAAACGACTTGATGACTTGTAGAAGATTAGTAACATTCTGAATGTCAGCTCTTGCAAAGACTAAGCAGTCATTTTCAAAGAGGAGATGACTTACTTGTGGTGCTTTTCTTGAGATTTTTATTCCTTGAATTTTCCCACCCATTTCTGCCTTAGCTAGAGCTCTTGTAAAGACCTCCATTGTTAGCAAGAACATATATGGTGATATAGGATCGCCATGCCGTATACCACAAGATGGTTTAAAAGCTTGACATGGAGCTCCATTGAGAAGTATATGAATTTCGGAAGTGCTTACACACTCATGAATTAGGTCACACCAAGTATTATTAAAACCCAATTGCTGCATAACTTTGACGAGGAAGGACCATTCAACTCGATCAAAGACTTTCGACATATCGAGCTTCAATGCCATATAATTTTTCTTGGATTAGTTTCTCTTCATACAGTGAATTAGTTCTTGAGCAAGAGTGGTATTATCTCCTATTTGACGGCCAGGAACGTATGCAGCTTGCATTGGTGAGATGATCTTCTCGAGTTGTATCTTCAATCAATTGGCAAGTATCTTGGAGATTAGCTTGTATGTTGAGTTACAAAGAGCTATTGGTCTATAATCTCCTACCGTTTATGGTAGTTTACATTTTGGTATAAGACACATGTTTGTCTTGTTTATCTTCTTCAGTAATCTACCATACGGGAAAAACTCTGAACCATATTAATGACATCAGTCTTGACTGTGGTCCAATTTGATTGAAAAAAACCCGGTGGAAATCCGTCTGGGCCCGGTGCTTTCCATGGATGCATTTATTTGAGAGTGTTATGTATCTAAGCTTCATCTGGGATTTTTGTGAGAAAAGCATTATTTTCTTCAGTGATACATGGAGGCAGTAGATTCAACAGATCTTCATTGTCTTGCGGATTTGAGGTTGTCATGATGTTCTTGAAATGACTGATGAGATGCTCTTCAATTTGATTTCTTCCACTACACCAGCTTCCATCTTGTTTTTTGAGTGACTCAATTCTATTCCGTGCTCTTCTCTTATTGGCTTGGAGGTGGAAATTTTTTTTGTTTTGGTCCACCTCATGAAAGAAAGTGTCTCTGGATTTCTGCCTGTAGAAAATTTCTTCTCTTTTGTGCCATTCTTCAATCTCATGTTCTACTTGTTGTACCAGCCTTGTGTTGTCTACACCATTTGAAGTAGGGTGTTGAAGATGTTCTAGTTTTTGTTGCAAAGATTTGATGTTGATCTGTATATTGCCGAATTTGTTTCTGTTCCAGAGTGAGAGATCTCTTCTTGTTGTTGAAAGCTTCTTATCAAGCACAAACCCAGCAGATCCACGAAATTGGTTGGACCAAGACTTGTTGATTTGATCCTTGCAAGTTTTATATCTTAGCCAGCATTCAAAGAATTTCCAGTTTTTAGCACTGCACACATCGTTAGGAGACAAGTCTAACATGACAGGACAGTGATCAAAGGCTAGAAAAGGTAGATGTTTAAGACAAGATTCAGGGAAAGAAAGTAACCAATCTGAATTCATTAAACTCTATCTAATCTAGATCGGATTTTACCTGTGCCATGATTATTGCTAGTCCATGTGAAAGGGTTACCTTGATAACCTAAGTCACTAAGTCCAGCATTATGAATAATTTCACTAGATATAGGTGAGAAGTAACTAGACCCAATATTTCTGATTCTCTCTTCGTCATGGATTGTGATATTCAGGTCACCTATTAAGGCCGAAGGAGCATTAATATAATATGTATTGCAGACATCTCCAATAAGGTCCCATTATTGTTATCGCTCTTGTGGCTAAGGAGAACCATACACACAGGAGAAGAGCCATCTAGGTTTAGCAGGGTCACTCTGAACAAGATAATGTATCATATTTCTGTCATTGTAAATAATATCGAGGTTAAGTACATCTTTCCAGAGAAGACAGATACCCCTGCTTCTACCTATTGAAGGAACATAAAAGGAGTTAGGAAGGTTCAGAGGACGAACAAACCTAAGAATTTTTTTCAAATCAATTTTTGTTTCTTGAAGGAAAACTATGTCAGGGTTTAGCATTTTATTAAGATCAGCCATGTAGTTTGGTGGCGTCTTTTTTAGCAAACCCATTGCAGTTCCATGCAATGATTTTCATATTGGGATTCTCAAACTCAAAGTAAGCAGTGCAACTAGTAAGAACCTTATCTATGTGTTGAAACTTGTTATTGAAGTGAGTAAAGTGATAGTTCAGAGTGCGATAAAAAATGCAAACCAGAGATCTATAGTAAGATAATAAGATATGATAGATTTTTACCTGAGCAACACCTTCATAATCATTTGTGGGTTCAGTTGGTACAGCTCCCGATCCATTATTCACCATCTCATGTGTGATGTTGGAATCCATAGGAGGAGGATTATTGACTGAGGTATTCGGAGGCTGGATATGGATGTTATGTGGATTCATGGAAGGTTCATCATTGACCGCAAAGTTTCTCATTCGTTTGCTTTGCCTCAATTCATCATCATTATTCTCTTCAGCCATTGCCTTCCCATCTCATCAGTCATGGTATTTCCATTTTTTTCTTCATCAGCTTTTCCTTCACCACCATCACATCCATTTTTCATAATTTTTTCATATTCAACAGAGTTTAAACTATCCAAGTATAGTAGCCAAGACCTGTTCAGACAAGTATCATCTTGGTGATCGATCACAAAACATTTGTTACATATTTTTTTTGGCTGCATATCCCAATGAAATCTGATCCAAACTTCTTCTTCTCCAATAACAGTCTTCCACCATCCTCCACGGTGCAATGGTTTTTTGATATCCATTTCAATCTAGCTTTTACAGTGTTCCCATATCTTGGTCTGCTGTTTTCTGGCTTGGTAAAGATCTTTCTTCCCATGAAACTGATAGCTTCATCAATGATAACTCTGTTTAGATGTTCAAGCTTGAGGTATTTGAACTGCATATTGAACTCTTGATGTGTGAAGTCATAATCCTTTGCTTGAGTTCCTGGTATGAATTTCTTAAAAGAAAAAAGTACTTCTCCAATGAGCCATGGGCCATTATTTATGATTTCATTTTGTTCTTCTCCATTGTTCAACCTAACAAGCATGAGATTGTGTCCCATAACTCTGATCTCCTTGTTTCTATATTGTTTCCATAATGAGTTGATGTCCTCTCTAATGATTCTCATAGGCACTCTCTCTTTGTGCACAAGTTTTCCAAGAAGAGCATTAGATCATTCTTCAGCAGCAGCATTAACTTGTGTTACTCCTACAACTCTTCTTCTTTCAGTTGGTACTTCGAGTGAGGCATTCCTAAGTTGCCTTGATAACTGATTGATGCGATTAGCTCTAGGGTTTGAGCTTGAGGCCATATTGTGAACTTGATTGTTTTGGTGGATGGTATTGGTGTTCTGATAAACGAGTTTGACAATGTTAGGGTTTCTACCCAGAGAAAGTGTATTTATGTTGCACCAATAAGGACTCCAGACCAATATATGATTCCACGTATAAAGCCTTGTATCTCTAAAAGTTGGTAGGAAAATATACGACAAGATTTTTTTGCTGACTTTTTGGTGATATTGGTATATCTCATTTATGGATGAAGTATTATTGCCTTTTCTTGAGGTATGAATATGCATGCACAGCCTGGAATTTTTAGGCAGCAGCAAGTGCTGATAATCCGGGTTAAATGGGTAACTGATTCTCCAAGAGTAGAATCTGTTGAGTAGATTACGGACATTGGATGGCAAATTATAGGAGGGAATTGGAATTTTTGAATTTTTCTGAATCGGTGTTGACTGAGTTGGGTTTTCAGATGATTGTGAACAATGAGTTTGTCTTGAACAATTCTTGATGGATTATGAGATACCTCTAGTCTACTGTAATTGATCATCACAATGAGAATGATGATTTGCACCATTGCTTTCCACACTATTGCTTTCAATTCAGAAGTAGCCATTCTAAACCTCCACCACAGGATACCACAAATGATTAGAAAGAAGGTCTTGCTGCTGAAAAAATTACCACATGATACAAAAATCCATTAGCAAACACAAGTTCTAGACTGGAAACAAAAGATTCAAGGGATAGTTCCACAGTATCCCAGAATCAGCAAGAAAGATCACTAATACATAAACAAGAAGAACAACAGCCGGTTCAATGGAGTATACCACAATATCCAAGAACTGAACCAAATAAAAAGACGATAAAGAGATAAAGCGTGAAACTAAAAACAAAGGATTAAGACAACGATTGATTCATGGAAAATTCCACAATATCCAGTGAATCAGAAGTACTGACTAATGCATAAAGTATTAAAATGAGAACTATTCATTGCTGAGTTGAGAACATGAGGAAAACCGATTTGCACAGCTTCTCTCTATTATCTGCTTTCCCTCTTTATTTTGAACTACAACCCTAAGTCGAAAAGTTATTTCTCAAAATGCATCACTAGTAACATATTTTGCTTTCAATAATTTTTCCATGTCCTTAGTTTTAAATTTTTTTTCCATAATAGTTCAGACATGCATGAAAAAATCTAGAATACAGTCGCAAGCTGTTGCCTACAGCCCGAGTATTGGCCATGGCGCCTCATGAATCATAACACGATCACATAGAAACACACAACTTAGTTGTAATTTTTTAATGCGCGGAAATCTTCCAATGGCGTGTTATATATGGTTGTGGCAGCATGTTAAGTTGTTAACCTGGAAGTGATCAAAATCACTGTACGAATTTTAATTCTACTATCAACGTCTGTAATACAAGATACTTTCCAAATGGAGAGGACTACCACCGTTGCAATGACAACATTTTTGGTTGAAGGTGAATTCGCTATATCATTTCAAAGACTATTCACAGATCCCTTGATCATCATCCTACTCTTAATAATATAAAACCAAGATCACCTGCACATCATCTAATCTTGAGTTCATTGCCGTGAAAGTAGTACCTCTGCTCAGAGTCGGACACTGGATGATGTGTCAGTTTCTGTTGTTTTTTCTGACTTTTCAATTTCTTTTGGGTTTCCTGATGTTGCAATTTCTGCTGATTTCTCTAATGTTCCAATTTCTACTGTCTTTTCCTTTTTCTTCGGCTGTTCCACCGCCTTTTGCAGAATCGTTTTATTCGGAAGCAAGACAATGAATATATTCTTTTCTCTGAAACTTTTGCTCTCCTCTGTGGCTAGCTGAAAACAACAAGATTCAGATTTTCTTTAAGATTTCCATTAAAAAAAAATGTAACTTAAAACATCAGAAACCCTAGCAGTAACTAAAACTGAGAATGTTAAAACTACATAACTAATAATTTTCGTTATTACAAAATGAAACAGATAAAAATCATTGTCCTAACCCTATCGAACTAGGCCGAAATTAATGTACATGAAATGGTTCAGAAGGCCAGATCACTGGACTTGGTGTATAAAGACAACGACAGAACAGAGAACAAGATTTTGAAATGAAACAAATACGAATGTATACCAAGAACTAAAAAGTCCTGTGCTTTTGTCCCTAAATAAAACATAACACTTTACCTATTTTATCCGTCAAACAAACAAAAAGTAATAGAGCCCCAATCTAAGATCATAATGTAGAAATAATATTCATCAATACATTAAGAAAACAACAACTATCTACTGGCGATATTATTAGTGCATGATAATAAATACAATAAAAACAGAACAAATGGTATTTTAAGGCATATGACTGAAGTAGAGCATCACCTCTCCTATATCGGTCTGAAAACGTTTGATGAGCTCAATAGCATTATTTTTGAACTCATGTTGACGACCCTTCATGTTGACCACGATTTTTACCTGGAGTACCGATTTACAGATCACAATGTGGTGCAAAAAGAAAAAGGGAACACGAAAATGAGCCATTCACATTATTCAGAAAATAAATACCACAAACCTTGTCACCGTCCTTAAGGAACTTCTCAGCAGCTCTCAATCTCACAGAATAATCATGAGAATCAATGTTGCACCTATTCATGGAATCGACAATTATTATCCATGCCACTCGGTCCTAAAGCATTGAAAAGAAACAAAATACAAGATGGCCCCTCCGCGACAGGAATAGTTTAAGCCTCAAAGAGCAAGAAATTGCATGACTGGAAGAAATTGACTAACATGATTAAAAGGGAAATGATGGTAGTAGCAAATCTCATATTAGACCTCTACGCTCTCTTTCTATTCAATCTTAGCCTAATTCCAAATTCAACTTGGTGATACAGTAGCTAGATCAGTGTAATCAATCTCAGACATCTTGGCCGAGATTCTCGCGATTTTCTCTTTTTTGGATGTAGAGCCCGGCAGTATGGTTAATCTCGCCAAGACGTATATTCCATCGAAAAAACCGGTTGTCTCAGCCGAGAATACCGGAAACCGAGAAAATGCGAAATTAGTCTTTCCTGCTCGCACATATCCAACTTAGTTTTAGTCAAATCTGTCGATCTCTGCAATAATCGATAGATTCGAAACATGTTAGCCCTTTTGATCTTCTATAAACCACTCTTCTTGTGATTGCTCACTATGATATGGTTTTTTAAAACCTTTTTAGCAAACTTCATGGCGAGATCAGACCTTAGTACAAGGGTTTGATCAAATTGCAGTTTCACTAATTAATCTTGCACTTAAACATTGTGGTATGATTGTATTTTGATTGAAAAGGTAAAGCTTCTACTGAAACTATCATCACATGATGCAGTTAAGTTCGGACTTCGTGTATCTGTCTGTCTCTATACAATTAGTGGACTATTTGATTTTCCGTGTATTCTCTACACATATTTAGGCTGAAGTTGAAAGCAAACACGAAGTTCTTTAGATTGGATGTGGATGGAGAGTACCCTTGCTATATAACTTTTGAGAAGAACTGGATGTAGATACACTGGCATCACACTATCCGAGGAGCAGCTGAAACATGCAGAAATCAAAATGAAAGAAGCTAGCCTTCAGGTATTTCTTTGAATGTATACCACCAAGCTCATACCGAGATTTGGTGGAACATTGATATCTACCGAGATTCGGTTAAAACTTTGCTAAAGAATATTTTAATCTGTTTGAAATTATACAATGAAACGATTAGCTGTAACTACTAGCCAAGTATATCATCTTTACGCAAAAAATATTTAAAAAGCCTTTGAAAAATGTTCGGTGATATACGTATTAAGTTTAAAATTCGGAAACAAGGTTTAGGTAGTTACTCCGAGATTTCAACGAAAATCTCCCAGATACAAAGTTGTACCAGTGTCTCGGTCCCAAGACCCAATTCAATGAGCTTGCTCTGCTATCTCTAGAAGTTCATTCTGATAAAGAGCGAGACGGACCGAGATCCAAGATTGACTACATTGAGCTAGATGTAGTTCTACAAATTCATAGCGAGCTTGATTGCCAATGTAAAACAGAACAACTTGGACATATTGGCCAAATGATCAGTGAAATGTGTAATATCACTGCAAAAGAAAGATACCTTACCCCATTTTGAGCTCTTTCATGTCCATACGGGTAGCTGCAGAATGAAGAAAATAACTTAAGAAACTTCTCTCTTTGAAAGAAAATTAGCATTTTATTACAAAACGCTCAATTGAAGGGTTTCAAAGAAAAGATATTCACCAGCACTTTTCTTTTGCTGCTCTCTCTTTTTCTTTTGCTGCTCGTATCTGTGTTTGCTGCACGCATATAAATGACCATAGATTAATATCTGGATTTTTCCATGGATATTAATGCAGAATGCCAGTTCTAATAAAGAATATGAATAAGCTTGAAAAAAAAAGCCAGTCCAAACAACGAAGATACAGAGAGTGAAAAGAATATGTTAGAGACTTGCAAACAACCATAACCAAGGGATCACACATAGATGTTATGTAACTGTCTCAGCTAGGTAAGAACTGATCTTAGGTGACAGTCAATACCATTATCTACTAATTTTACATTGGTGATTTTTTTTGGTTCAGAATTGCACATCTTTTGGTGAGACATGAAGTGGCCAATTCCATTATTCCAATAAATTTATAGGGGATAAACATGATTATCTGCCCATGTTTTAGAAGTGAAGGTGCAGCTTGCAATATGGCCATGAATGAACAAACCAGAGATGTGTAGATTGCAGACCATTGCAAACTTTAGTTGCACTGATATTGATTAAACACTCACGGACAACTGAACTTTTCATCAGAATCATAAGCAATGTAGGGAAAGAACTTTAAACTGTTAAAACGCAATTGAAAGCAACCCGCAAATCTAAACAAAGCATTTTCACTCAAAAATCAGCATTTGTCTCTTGATGGAATGCATAGACCTAAAGAAAACCCATCAAACCTCAAACAGTCATAAAAGAGAGATGTACAGACCAGTGAGATGCACTGAAACTAATGGAACTGTAACAATCATAGATCATGAAACTGGATCTTTTCAAAGTAATTGGCACTGAAATGAAAACAACTTAGCAACTACATTGAAATTGGACAAATAAGCAATCCAACCAGAGCCGTTACAATCTAACACATTTGGCTGGAAAGGATTTACAGATCTAAGTGAAAAGAGTCAGGAAAGCCTTTCAAGCCTGGGATAGACACCATAAAGAGCTATTTGTAAATCACTGATCGGGGAATATACCTTTCAAGATTCAAATATTTATACCCAAATCCCACATTAATAATCGAAGGTGACATAGAAAATGTTCTGAGCTATCTATTATCAAACTCATTCATTCCTCTCAAAATTTGACTGACATAAGCCACAAAATAGGTGCTATCAGTTTTCAATTGTATCCAAGTTCTATTTTAAGCTTGAACGACGTTAAGTAGGTGTGTATGTATCGTTTCTTCACAACCTACAAAAACATAAGGAAAAAGACCTTTATGATTGTCATAGACTCCTATAAAGCCAAATGTTCGACGGAATCTTCCGATTGACTCGAATATTAACCTAAAAAAGTGAATTTCTGATGAAGGCGCAGCTGGAATACAGATAGGTAATAAATACAACATACTTGTAATCCATCATTTTTAGGACTGGAGGGTCTGCTTCTGGAGACACTATTACCTGCAGAATCAAGTAAATCAAAATTATCAAAAATGACTATCCAGGTAACCAAATAGACTTCTCCAGTACTCGAATACATCAGCTGGACAGACAAATTGCTGCTTTAGTCAAATATAACAAATCATCATTACTGAATTTGAAAATAAAACTATATCGGTCAAAAACTTGAACGAGTACAAGTGATATGATTGTAAATTGAGCTATGGAATATGCAACATCCATAATGATCTCTTATGGAAGCGTTCCTTTAAGCAAATGCAATTCTCCTATTGTTCTCTTTCTTTTTGTTATTCCTGGTGTAGGATATAGTATCCTGATTTGCATCCAAAGTTTATTTCAAATAAACTTTGTATTCACGCATATATAACTGAAGCCATAGATTTCCAGCTTAATTTCAATTGAACATCTAAAGAGCTCCGCAAGATTTTCAGATGCTATTTAAACAAGCATTTAAACCCATACTTCATCATTAAATAATTATCAAAATCTCCACTTCTGCCAAAAAAATTGTACAACTAAATGAACGAGACACTACATCACTTCTGCATACTAATTGTGTTTATCAAGGACACATAAAACAGAAAACTAAACAAATATAAAAAGATGGGAATCATAGTTTTAACAACACTTAAATTTTCTGAAACCTGCATATCAATATTATTTTGAAGCATACCTGCATATCAATATGGTGTACTTCGTAACACATTTATAATAAACTAGGTTTGCTGCTCAATAAAGCAATTACATATGACATAAGCCACACTATAATTTGTTAAATGAAGATTGAGACTAACAAGCATTATAAATTCTAATACATGAAGAGGTTTTAACTTGTTTCCTGTGACATACCAAGTCTAGCTCAGCGTCTTCGGCCATCTGAATGGCTTCATTTTTAGACACCACACCAATCTGCAACGGGAAAAGCATAAATTTCTAAGAAAATACAGTATATATTTTCCTTAGCAATGGCTATCCAAACAAGACCAAAATATACATATTTTTTATATATTTAATGGATAAATGAAACAAAAATTTAGAGTACTCACCACCCTAGTGTCATTGCTCCTTGCATCAATAAGCCTTACAGAACTAGACCTGAAATTGAACATATGAACAACCATTAGTTTCATAACAAAATAATCGACCCCCAAGTAACAAAAAGGTCAAATTCTGAGGCAAAGAACACCTGACACTGGAAATATCAAGACAGGGGTCAGCTTCTTCAACTTGTCTCATATCTCTAGACCTCCCTTGACTAGGACGAGGTCGTGGTGGTGGACGGTACCCACCATACCGTGCTGTTACTGAAGCAGAAGGCAAGTAAATAGAATGGACATGAGTAGAATCAATTTTTAGAAATTCAGGGTTACAAATTCTAACACCAGCAATGGCTGATTCAATTGATGAGAGAGAATAAGTTGGTGGTTTTGTTGTTCTAGACAAGAGTGGTTTACATGTAAAACTAGTACTACTAATTCCAGCCATGGAAGATACTATAGATGAATGAAACCCTAATTACACATGAGCCCTTGGTTTATGTACTTGATTATAGAAATGGTGTGTTTGAGAGAGAAATAAAGAATATGCTTGGAGTTGAAGAGAAGAGAAGAGAAGAGAAGAGGAGGACGAGGGAGAAGAGGTTAACTAACTAGACCCTTATCCACATTTTGCTTTGCAGCTTAAGCCATAGGCATGGTGAGTTAGATTTCGGATTGTGAACTTAAGCCCCTATAAGGCTGGCTTTGGATCGATCCATGTGGGTCGAAATACATTACAGGGCAAGTCCGATTAGAGCAAGTTCCGAGATAACTCTAGGGACTTGTGTGGCGTGGACTCATTGGCGAGTATGTTCCTTAATGGAAACTTAAAGTTGGAGAGTAGACCAACTTTTACACGGAAAGAGTTTGTAACTGCTTTGCCAGTTATTATGCGAATCGAGTTGAGCTTGTTCATGTGTTGCGAGTTTGCCTGGCCCAAGTGGCAACCCACTTATGAATGGATATCCGGAAGACCGTCTGGGACGGTGGGTAGACAATGGGACTGATCATCCCCACACGTTGGCAACTGACCAATGGTGTGCGTTGTCAGGCCTGGCTAGCATCCCACTTACGAGTGGCAACCTGGATGACCGTCAGGGACGGTAGGCAACTGGAATTTGTTCTGCACAGTACCACAAAAAGAAGTGGCATGTTGTGTTAAACTCGTGCCAAACCCTTGGCACCAACCTTGTGAACCTTAGGGACTCCTGATTGTGTAGTATGGGATGCACATAGGATACCTTGTTGAGATATCCTTTTGGTAGTGGCCAATTGAGATCCTTGGTAATCTTGTGCACTCTTTTTGGATTCCTGAGTAGGTGGTATGGGGCGGTTTCTCAGAAGGTCTAAATTGTTGTTCACGATAACTTGAAGAAACCCGTGATTTCTGAGCATCTGGTATGGGACTTTTGCTCAGGAAATCAAAACCAAAGAGATTGTCCACAATAGCTTTGATTTTGATTTTGAATTTCGAGGACGAAATTCTTTGAAGGGTGTGATAATGTAACACCCTGTATTTTTAGCATGGTGCATGTTAAAAGATGCGTCATTTGCTTGTGATGAAGCTTCATTCAAAGCTTCCTTTGCATAGTAAGATGCGTTTGGCCAAGGGCCAATGTTGCATCATCATGATGCATTAGGCCAGTTGGGTAGGTGGCCTCGAGATTGCAGCTTAATCATTGCGCATTATGAAGGCTATTGTCCTAGATCCAATATCGCACAATCATGTGCATCAGGCCAGGTGGGGATGGCCGAACGAGTGTTGCTTAATCATCACATGCAATCATTGCGAAGGAACGCAATCATTACGGATGAACGCAATCATTGCGATGAACAGTGAAGCAGGCATGTCATTTTGGTCCCCTTTCCATACTTGTAGAAATTCCATTAAAACATATATAGGGAGGGTAGTCGGTTGAAGGTGCATATGCTGACTATGCACCAAGTAAGCTTCGTAGCTTAGCCAGAAGAGTATAAATGATGCCTAAGGCTCATTTATAGTTGCGTAGCCCTTGCGAAGAGGAAATTTGATGCTTAGGAATCACTATTCCATGTTGTGGACTCGATGATGCATAATCATTGTGCATCTTGACGGAACGACCTATACGGACTAAGCCATTACCATTTTTTTTAGGCTACGACGTTGCAAACGAGTTGTCATAAGTTTCTTGTCCCTTCGAGGATGAACTACGGTCTGTGCTTGATCCCTTTAGAGTAGGGAAGGGTACATAGGCAACCGCAATGAGTTGCACTATTTCCGGTCCAGCACTTTGTCGCTCATACCATCTAATTGTAAGATGATTGCGACATTCTGGCCTCTCATATCATCTGACTCGGTAGCTCGACATAAGAGATGATTGTGGCCAAACTTGATGAGGTAAGTTGCATTCCATTCACTGGATGCTCATACTTCCTATCAAGACGTTCGACACAGGCTAAAAACCCGAGTGTCGTAATTTAGCTCAAGAGGAGTCCATTTTGATTGGAAACGACTCAAAGATCAAGACATGTCGATCCATAGATCCACATGGTCACCAGAATTTAGCCAAATTCCATCGTTTAGGGCCTCAAAAGGCCGTTTTTGCCGTTTCAGGAAAGTATTTATTTTCTTAATAAGCCCTTCGCGGATCAAGGGTGAGTTGGAGCGGTGCGGAAGCTAAGTTAATGACATCATGCTCCACGAGCATGCTTGCAAGGGCAAATGAACGTGCATTTTCCTAGCCTTAAGGCCCGGATCGTAGCTTCATCATGGTCTAAGAGAGATATAAAGAATATGCTTGGAGTTGAAGAGAAGAGAAGAGAAGAGGAGGACGAAGGATAAGAGGTTAACTAACTAGACCCTTATCCACATTTTGCTTTGCAGCTTAAGCCATAGGCATGGTGAGTTAGATTTTGGATTGTGAACTTAAGCCCCTATAAGGCTGGATTTGGATCCATCCATGTGGGTCGTTATACTCCATAGGTCAAGTCTGATGGACTTTGGCAATTTTCCAATTTAAATCCACTATTGGACTTGTATGACCGGTCAGGTTAGTGAACGGCAAGCTGGCGAGTAACAGAATAGTCGGCCTAGTTAGTGAACGGTCAACATGATGCTACACTGCATAGGGTGTTAAGTGTTAAGATAACGGGCCCTGCAGGGCCAGTGAAGCGCAAAGGTGGCGTCATACTGTAAAGACATTGGCCAAGTAATGAAGCTTTTTGACAGACATAATGAAGCTTCACCGAAGGAAAGGAAAGACAAGGCCAAAGTGGCAAACGTAACATGCGATGTTGGAATTTATGTATATCCATGGAATTGAGTTGGCCCAAGCTCAAGGATGATGCGAGAGTGTATATTAGGCCAAGAGTTAGCCTATACATTAGTTCAAGGCTGGCCATAGCTTGGAAAGTGCAAACAAGCTAGTAATGCAAGATTAGGCATTCTTAAATACTGAGCAAATTGGCTAAGTGAAGCATATGAAGCACGAATGGCTAGAATGAGCTATGGAAATGGATGAGAAGGTTGTAGCGCAATGTTAGATGTACATTGATAGTTTTCAAATAGTGATTGTAGATAGTGGTAAAAGGGGTTCTTTTCGAACTTGTGAAGGTAACCTTTTTTTTTTTGATTTAATAAAAATAAAGCAAATTAATTTTCAAAGAGTGATGTCAAGATTTAAAATGGACTAAGGCTCCGGATTCTCTATTACTTCAAGTTGATTGGTTACAAAAATATTTCATAATTATTATCTAGCTCTTTTTCCATTAAATCACTTATTAATCTATAAGGTGTCCAAATATTAAATTGTAATCCTTAAGCATGATTTATCAAAGAATTAATTCTAAGCATAAAACATCAAACTGATTCACAACTAATTAAGAAAACCATTTTTATCTCTTTTTTTATTGATCCAAGTGAATTAAATAAAATAAATAATTAAGAAATTATAAAAAGAATTTACCAATCAATCATGAGTGAATAGATCCTCCATTGCCTCAATCACCAAGAATTTAGCTGCTCATAATGTTGGAAAACCTCTCAAAATATTTCATTGATGCTCAAAAGTGTTTTACAATGAAGAGAAAGACAAGAAAATGATGTAAAACAGAATTTTGCGACCCACAGAAGGCGTCCAGAATCAACGACAAAGCTTAAGTGCTGTTGTCGTTGAAGAACTACGACCCACAGTTGACAGTCGATGTCACTGTTGATAAACGACGGCTTTGGAGAGTCTGTTCTTCACGTTCTTCCTCCTCGCAGCAGCAGCAGCAACAATCAATGGTATCTTCCTCGTTTCGGCTCTGAAATCTCTCCTCTTTCTCTCTAAACTTTTCTAACTCTTCTTATGACTCGAAACAACACTTATATAGCTGTCAAACCCCCAAAAATCTCGAGTGAATCCGACTTCTTCTTTCTTCTCTCTTCTCTGCGCTGTTGAGAGAATATCTCTCCTGTCATCTCCCTGTACGCGTTTGTTAGCTATAAACTTTCCCCAAGACTCTCCCAGGACTTGAATAATACTATAGAGAGTCTATCCAGCGTGAGACTCGCCCAAAACTCTCTCAAAAAATCTTTAAAACTTCAACAGAAAGTACGTGTCCCTGTTTGGACTTCGTGTGATTTTTCCGACTTATCCAGCCCAATTGGCTGGGTCTAGACGATTTAAACAGGCCCCTTATGTCTTGTAGAGTCCATACATACCAAATACACCCATTGAATCGCTCTAAAACAGCTCCAAGATCGAACACAAAATCTGCCAGTTCTTGCATGCATTTTCCCCCGCCATTTTTTTTAGTTTGAAACTATGAAGATGACCTCCCCTTATCCAGTTCTGGTGTCCCTTTAGCAGCTGCTTGGAAATGGGTCACCCCTTAGTAATTAGGTTACCCCTTATCCAAAGTGAGAGTCCGTATAGTAATTTTCTCCCCACGAGCGCAAAAACCACTTTTTTAGCCAATTTCGCCGCAAAAGCTTATTTCTCCAGAAATACCTACAGGGACATAAAAAGCCATATAAGTACAAAAATGGGTACTAACACAATATACAATTGGGTTATTTAGACACATAAATGCGTCTATCAAATACCCCCAAACTTATTATTTGCTAGTCCCGAGCAAATCAAAACTACAAAATAAAATCCTAACTCACTGTCGCAGGCATCGTCGATTGCATTTAGCATATGCAATAAGCCTTTAAACCCCTAGGTGGCCCTAGTGGCCGAGTTATAGTCTCGGGTGGGCTTACAAAGGTATACCCACAAAACCTGTACTCCAGACCTTAGTTATCTACGCAGAACCTTGGAAGGCACTAAAGAATCTCCTTGGTTGGCATACTTATTGACTACAGGAAGAAGTACCCTGATGCGAAATTCCAATTGCTGTACACGAGTTTGCACTCAAGCATACTAAAATTCATATAAAGTGACAGAGCTCTACTCAGATAGTTGCACTATGGACATCATATTCGGAGTCAAAACTAATCACATGGATAGATCAAGAAGATTATAGAAAAACATAGATGGTTTTGATGTTTACTAAGTGAACGGCGTTTCCCATATCTGTCTGAAGGCCTCCGCCAAAATGAACCTATCCTAATGGATTGAGAAACTAGTCTGACTAATATCAACACACTGGCATATACAAGGGTACCAGTAGTCGATAACCTAACTCTAGGTCAACACAACTGGCATATACAAGGTACCAGTGGTCGACTTATTGAATTTATTCCTTTTGGTCAAATGGTCTGGTCTCAATTTCTTTTTTTTTTTTTTTTTTTTTTTTTTTTTTTTTTTTTTGGTAATTACCATTTTTTTTTTCATCTTTTTTTTTTTTTTTTTTTTTTTTCATCACTTTTTCTTTTTCAACTTTTTTTTTTTTTTTTTCAGGTATCTCAATCACTCTAATTCACCCTAGCATTGGTAACAACTTGAATCGTGGGCCCCACCTATTACTTAGAGAAACATAGTTTAAAAACAAAATAAAATAAAAATAGAAGTGAAAAGGACTCAACGAGATATGGTGAAACTATCATGTTATTTCTAACACCTGAGCTCTGTGCTTTTATGAATAGACTCTTTAGATGTTTCCATCTAATCAGATTGGTTCCTCAAACTCCTACAATCAAAATGCTTCCATCCACTTAGATTAGTTAGTGCAATCCTCAATAGGCATAAATTTCTAGGCTCTGGAGTTTATTTATTGCAACTAAAAGCTAACAAAAAGTTCTTCCCCACCCCCAAACTTAAATCTAACATTGTCCTCAATGTTTCTCATGAAAGAACAGTACCAAGAATATAAGTAACATGAGGAAATAGTAAAGAGAGAGTTCGGAAAGATAGTACCTGAGTGAAGTGAAACCAAAAACTGAATATAGAAATTATACAACATACAAATCACCTCGATGGTCAATCAAGGGTAAACAGGGTCCTCCAGAGGGACCTCCTCAACATCACTGTAGGAAAAGGCTCTAAAAAGGGCTTCAATCGCTGACCGTTAACCTTTGAAGAACTACTACCATCCAGTGTCTCGATTTCAACAGCTCCATGAGGAAAAACAGTACGGACCACAAAAGGACCGGTCCACCGAGAGCGCAGTTTCCCGGGGAATAGATGCAAACGAGTGTCATACAGAAGAACTTTTTGACCTGGAGAAAATGACTTCCGTAATATGTTTCTATCATGCACAAGTTTCATTTTGTTCTTATACTCCTTCGCACTATCGTAAGCATCTATACGAATCTCGTCCAACTCATTGAGCTGGAGTTTCCTATGGGCTCCTGCCTTGTCAAGTGAAAAATTTAGCTGCTTAACAGCCCAATAAGCTCTGTGTTCTAACTCAACAGGTAAGTGACATGCCTTGCCATAAACAAGCCGATAAGGCGACATTCCAATGGGGTCTAAACGCAGTACGGTAAGCCCATAAGGCATCAGTAAGCCTAGACGACCAGTCTTTCCGATTAGGATTAACTGTTTTCTCTAATATACGTTTTATCTCCCTATTGGAAACCTCTACCTGACCACTAGTCTGTGGATGATACGGGGTAGCTATCTTATGTGTAATACCATATTTCTTCATCAGAAGTCTAAAAGTCCCATTACAAAAGTGCGACCCTCCATCACTAATTATAGCTCGCGGTGTACCAAAACGTGTAAGTATATTATTTTTCAAGAACTCAATCACAACCCTATGGTCATTGGTTTTACACGCAACCGCCTCAATCCACTTAGAGACATAGTCTACGGCGACAAGGATGTATAGGTTACCAAAAGAATTAGGAAACGGACCCATAAAGTCAATACCCCACACATCAAAGACCTCAACAATTAAAATAGGGTTCAAGGGCATCATGTTCCTACGGGAAATGGTTCCTAATTTCTGGCATCGTTCACAAGTAACGCAGTAACTGTAACTGTGGGAGTTTTAAACAACGAAGGCCAATAGAATCCACACTGCAATATCTTAGCAGCAGTTTTCTTAGCACTAAAGTGACCCCCACAAGCATGATCATGACAAAAGGAAATAATACTGGACTGGTCACTCTCAGGTATACATCTCCTAATAATCTGGTCTGGGCAATACTTAAACAAATAAGGATCATCCCAAAAGAAGTGCTTAACCTCAGCTAAAAATCTAGAACGATCTTGTTTACCCCAATGTTGGGGCATTCGACCAGTAACAAGATAGTTCACTATATTCGCATACCAAGGTAAGTGGGTAACAAGAACAATTGTTCATCAGGAAAGCTATCCCTTATAGGAAGGGAATCATCTGGGGAACTAACAACTAGCCTAGACAAGTGATCTGCTACAACATTTTCGGCACCCTTTTTGTCTCTAATGTCTGGAGAAAACTCTTGCAACAACAGAATCCACCTAATCAATCTAGGTTTAGTATCCTTCTTAGACAAAAGATATTTTAAAGCAGCATGATCAGTATATATGATGATCTTAGAACCTAAGAGATAGGGTCTAAACTTGTCTAAGGCAAACACAATGGCTAATAGTTCCTTCTCGGTAGTGGTATAGTTCAACTGGGCATCATTCAGAGTTTTGCTAGCATAGTAAATCACATGAAGTAACTTATTTTCTCGCTGACCTAGCACAACACCAATAGCATAATCTGAAGCATCACACATGATCTCAAAGGGTAGGTTCCAGTTGGGTGCCTGGACTATGGGGGGGCGGTAGTGAGTAATGACTTAAGCTTCTCAAAAGCCTCTAAACAAGCATCATCAAAAACAAACTTAACATCTTTTGCAAGCAAATTGCAAAGAGGTCTAGACATCAAGCTAAAATCCTTAATGAAACGACGATAAAAACCAGCATGTCCTAAGAATGACCTAATATCTCTTACGGTTTTTGGGACCGGTAAAGTTTTAATAAGGTCAACTTTTGCTCTATCCACCTCTATACCCTTTGAAGATACAATATGCCCTAGAACAATTCCTGAACGAACCATAAAGTGACATTTCTCCCAATTAAGCACTAAATTCTTTTCCTTACACCTAGTCAAAACTAATGACAAATGATGCAAGCACTCATCGAAAGACGAACCAAACACTGAAAAATCATCCATAAAGACCTCTAAGAACCGTTCTACCATGTCAGAAAATATGCTCATCATGCAACGCTGAAAAGTCGCAGGGGCATTACATAGCCCGAAAGGCATGCGTCTATACGCAAAGGTACCAAAGGGACAGGTAAAAGTGGTTTTCTCCTGGTCTTCTGGGGCAATAACGATCTGATTATATCCAGAGTAGCCATCTAAAAAAAGTAGTAGTGACTATGTCCAGCTAATCTCTCTAGCATCTGGTCAATGAAGGGAAGGGGAAAGTGGTCCTTCCTAGTGACCTTGTTCAATTTCCTATAGTCAATACAAACACGCCAACCCGTGGTCATTCGGGTCGGGATTAACTCATTGTTATTATTCTGGACTACAGTAATACCAGATTTCTTGGGAACAACCTGAACGGGGCTGACCCACTTACTGTCTGAAATAGGGTAGATAATTCCTGCATCTAATAGCTTAAGAACCTCAGTTCGAACTACTTCTTTCATATTGGGGTTTAGTCGACGTTGCATCTCCCTAGAAGGTTTGGTGTCTTCCTCTAAATAGATCTGATGCATACAAACAGTAGGACTTATACCCTTAATGTCTGCTATGGTCCACCCTAAAGCTTCTTGTTGTTTTGAATGACGGTTACTAGCCTACTTTCCTGATCTATATCCAAGTCGGAAGAAACAATCACAGGTAAAGTCTCAGACGGGCCTAAAAACACATACTTCAGGGTATCTGGCAATGGTTTTAGGTCCAACTTAGGAGGCTCTTCTAAAGAAGGAACTAGGGTAGACTTAGAAACTGGTAGTGGTTCGAACTTAGGTTTCCATCCATTACTAGTATCTAACAAAGGGGTTGAATCTAACAAAGCATTCACCTCATTAATTACATTATCATCATCAAAATCAATCCCAAAGTGAGCTAGGCATTTTTCTAATGGATCTTCTAACAAAGTGTTTGGTAATGACTCCTCGACTAATGTTCCTATCATGTTCACCTCTTCTACATTCGAGTCATCTAGTTCAGAGGGTAGCTTACTAATATTAAAAATATTCAGCTCAATAGTCATATTACCAAAAGACAAATTCATAATACCATTTCGACAGTTAATGATCGCATTGGATGTAGCTAAAAACGGGCGACCTAAAATCACTGGTATTTGGTTCTCTGGGTCAGGGACAGGTTGGGTATCTAAGATAACAAAATCCACTGGATAAATAAACTTGTCAACCTCTATGAGAACATCCTCGATCACACCACGAGGAACTTTAACGGACCTATCAGCTAACTGAAGTGTTATCTGGGTAGGTTTCATCTCACCAAGTCCTAGCTTAAGGTACACATGATATGGAAGTAAATTTACACTGGCTCCTAAGTCAAGCAAAGCTTTCTCAACACGGTACTTACCTATTGTACAAGCAATGGTAGGGGACCCTGGGTCTTTATACTTAGGAGTAGTGGTATTCTGAATAATAGAACTCACATGACTAGCTATGAAGGCTTTCTTCTGACACTGAGCTTACGCTTTCGCGTACACAAGTCCTTAAGGAACTTGGCATAAGAGGGAATCTGCCTAATTGCATCTAATAATGGAAGGTTGATATTAACCTGCTTAAAAACCTCCAATATATCATTAAAGTTGGACTCCCTCTTAGTCGGAACTAGCAGCTGTGGGAATGGGGCTCTGGGAACAAAGCCGGGCTCAACAGGACCCTCATTGGTCTCCTTGGAGACTCTATCAGTCTCCTCATTTTCTGGCTCAGCAGGGTGAACTACAGCATGTTCACTATCAGGCATGGCAACCTTGTTGTCAACTTTCTTTCCACTCCTAAGGGTTGTGACAGCATTCACATGATTGTACGATTTCTCTCCTTTTGGGTTGGGATCAGTACGACTAGGGAACCTTCCATCTTCTCTCTCACTTATGAACTTAGCTATTTGTCCTACTTGAAGTTCTAATTTGGCAAGACTCTGGGAATTATTCTTCAATTCTTGCCTAGTTTCTTGTTGAAAGCTCATGTGGTTCTTTGTTAGCATTTCATGGTTATTTGCTAACATAGTGAGAGTATCCTCTAAGGTAGAGATCTTTTTCTCGGAAGTGTTCTGAAACTGGGTTTGACCTGAAGAGTTCTTAAAACCAAAACCTGGGGGGAGGCTGAGAATTGCTAGACTGGCCTTGACTCTGGCCTTTAGACCAAGAGAAATTAGGATGGTTTCTCCAACCAGGGTTGTAGGTTCTGAGTATGGGTCAAACTTCTGACGGTTCTCAAACCTAGAGTTGTTATAGACAGCATGGGCTTGCTCACTTCACTGACCTTCCCAAAATGAATTATCGGGCTCTATTCCACAACTAGAGACTTGAGAGGCTCTATTAGGTTCAACAAGGGACCTATTTTCTGACCCATTTCTAAAGCTTCTAACCTTCTGGATAAAGCAGCAAACTTAGCATCTGACGCAAAACTCGTCTCTACCATATTGGTGCTACTTCTATTGACCAAGAGTCTTTTAGGGGGTTCAACACAAGATTCCCACTGTTGGGATTTTTCAGCGATAGCTCCTAAGAAGGCAAAAGCATCATCAGCATTTTTACTAGTGAACTCACCAGCGCACATAGACTCAACCATGGCTTTGGTCGAATAGTCTAAACCATCATAAATAATCTGTACAAGTTTCATATTATCAAATCCATGGTGAGGACACTGAGATAGGAGATCATTGAATCGCTCTAAAAACCTATAAAGAGACTCTCCCTCTTGTTGCACACTAGCACTAATTTTCTGCCTAACAGCTGCAGTTTTATGCTTAGGGTAGAATTTCATATAGAAGGCAGCGATAAGTTCCTGCCATGTTTCTATGGATTCAGACGGTAGGTTGTTAAGCCAGGTCTTGGCTTTATCTCTCAAAGAAAAGGGAAACATCTTAAGTTTCAAGACTTCATCAGTAAGGTCTTTTATTCTAATTGTCCCACAGATTTCCTCAAAGTCCCTAATATGGAAATAAGGGTTCTCATCATCTTTTCCTAAGAATATAGGGATCATCTGAAGAATACTAGGTTTTATCTCAAATTAGCCGTAGTGGCTGGCAATTTAATGCATGAAGCTCGGTTGGTCCTAGTTGGGAACATGTAATCTTTCAAAGTTGCCATCGTTGGCACAACAGAAGTACTAGGGGTACTTTTCACTCAGAGATAATTCTCAAAACTGAAGTTTCCAAAAACAGGGCTCTCCAAAGAAGAGTCTTCGAGCTCCCTGCTTAAATCAGAAGAACTACTAGGTTTTTCGCTAATCAATCGACCTAGAGTATCTCTTTTCCAAGCCCTAACAAAATCGGGCATACACTAAAAAGAATTCAAAAAGAAATAAAAATCCTAACAGGAAGGTTCTAGCAATCACACAACAGGCTGACTCGACTTTACCACAGCAAACCTAAAGATTTCTAGCAAACAACAAGCATGATGGCTCCACTTAGATTGTTTCTAGACCAGCTTCTAATCCTTCGAAAGGGAATTCGTTACAATTTGAGCAAACCCCTCTGGAATCAATCCGAGTTAAAGCAAGTTGAATCGAGGCGAGGGAAGCTCAGTGGAGCTTTGATACCCAAAACCTCACCGATCCAATGCGGCGCAGTCACGCATTCAACTCGCAGTAACCGTCAAGAACTTCAAGGTGTGCTTAAAAGAGTAACCAATATTTTTCGAATGATTGTCCTGTTAAGCTCGATACCCTATAGGTCTCTTTCTAGTCCAAATTTTAGGCTTAGGTTCGCTTTAGGTTTCGTTTTCCTAAGGCGGGCAAGAAGGGAGCGGTGATGAAATCCGAACCCTTATCTTATATGGTCCAGTCCTTGCCCTTTACTAGGAATATAAAAACAGTCCGGTTCGTCCTCAAACAATTCACCTTAAGGAGTCCAGTAACCCGCTTGCAGGAGATTCGCGGGTGTTTAGAATTTTACCTACCAGACGGGACGCGAAGAACCGCTGAAGTCGACTCGGGCCACGACTCCTATGCCGTGTGCGAACCCGAGGGGCCGAGACGATATTGTAATCGTCGTCCTTCCCTGCAAACAGTTTATATTTAAGGGTACCCTTCCGTAGGGTTAAAAATAAAAATAAAATGTCCCAAAATTAATGTCCAAAGTCCATAAAAAAAATACAAAAAAAAGAAAGTCTAATAAAAAAAATTACAAAAAAAATGTCTCTCTTTTTTCTCTCTTTTTATCAAAATAAAAAATTCTTCTTCTTTCGCTCCTTTAGCTTTGCTTTTCGCTCCCAAACTTTAAGTAAATCACCACAAGCTTTGGCAAATTTATCTCTCGCTCCAACTTCAAAAATCTGCAAGGAAACAAAAAAAACCAAAAACGTAAAGAAGAACAAAATAATAAAAATCTAAAAAAAAATGCTAACTAAACACAGGTCCGCGTCGGCGGCGCCAAAAATTTGATAGTTTTCAAATAGTGATTGTAGATAGTGGTAAAAGGGGTTCTTTTCGAACTTGTGAAGGTAACTTTTTTTTTTTGATTTAATAAAAATAAAGCAAATTAATTTTCAAAGAGTGATGTCAAGATTTAAAATGGACTAAGGCTCCGGATTCTCTATTACTTCAAGTTGATTGGTTACAAAAATATTTCATAATTATTATCTAGCTCTTTTTCCATTAAATCACTTATTAATCTATAAGGTGTCCAAATATTAAATTGTAATCCTTAAGCATGATTTATCAAAGAATTAATTCTAAGCATAAAACATCAAACTGATTCACAACTAATTAAGAAAACCATTTTTATCTCTTTTTTTATTGATCCAAGTGAATTAAATAAAATAAATAATTAAGAAATTATAAAAAGAATTTACCAATCAATCATGAGTGAATAGATCCTCCATTGCCTCAATCACCAAGAATTTAGCTGCTCATAATGTTGGAAAACCTCTCAAAATATTTCATTGATGCTCAAAAGTGTTTTACAATGAAGAGAAAGACAAGAAAATGATGTAAAACAGAATTTTGCGACCCACAGAAGGCGTCCAGAATCAACGACAAAGCTTAAGTGCTGTTGTCGTTGAAGAACTACGACCCACAGTTGACAGTCGATGTCACTGTTGATAAACGACGGCTTTGGAGAGTCTGTTCTTCACGTTCTTCCTCCTCGCAGCAGCAGCAGCAACAATCAATGGTATCTTCCTCGTTTCGGCTCTGAAATCTCTCCTCTTTCTCTCTAAACTTTTCTAACTCTTCTTATGACTCGAAACAACACTTATATAGCTATCAAACCCCCAAAAATCTCGAGTGAATCCGACTTCTTCTTTCTTCTCTCTTCTCTGCGCTGTTGAGAGAATATCTCTCCTGTCATCTCCCTGTACGCGTTTGTTAGCTATAAACTTTCCCCAAGACTCTCCCAGGACTTGAATAATACTATAGAGAGTCTATCCAGCGTGAGACTCGCCCAAAACTCTCTCAAAAAATCTTTGAAACTTCAACAGAAAGTACGTGTCCCTGTTTGGACTTCGTGTGATTTTTCCGACTTATCCAGCCCAATTGGCTGGGTCTAGACGATTTAAACAGGTCCCTTATGTCTTGTAGAGTCCATACATACCAAATACACCCATTGAATCGCTCTAAAACAGCTCCAAGATCGAACACAAAATCTGCCAGTTCTTGCATGCATTTTCCCGCCATTTTTTTTAGTTTGAAACTATGAAGATGACCTCCCCTTATCCAGTTCTGGTGTCCCTTTAGCAGCTGCTTGGAAATGGGTCACCCCTTAGTAATTAGGTTACCCCTTATCCAAAGTGAGAGTCCGTATAGTAATTTTCTCCCACGAGCGCAAAAACCACTTTTTTAGCCAATTTCGCCGCAAAAGCTTATTTCTCCAGAAATACCTACAGGGACATAAAAAGCCATAATAAGTACAAAAATGGGTACTAACACAATATACAATTGGGTTATATTAGACACATAAATGCGTCTATCATACATTTTCTTAGGCCAAAACAACTATAGGTCCATGTTGGCTGAGTATTGATTCAAGGCCAAGTTCAGCAAAGGTTGCACGTTATAGCTCAGGTGACGGTTATGAGTTTGGCTTTACAAGTGTGCCAAAACTGTGAGACAAGAAATGACGGTTATAAAGGAAGTTTATAAGCGTAGGTATGTGTCCATAACTACCTTGAAATATGTGTTGAAGGCTGGCTCGAGTTGTAAAAGAAATTGGCCAATTGTCACAGTTTGACAGGTTATGGAACTGCCCTATAGGACAGATGATTGTCCCATGCGTGTGCAAGTGCTATTCTCGGGCTTTGGGCATTAAAGTTGATGTATAAATATTACAAAGTCATAGGAAATTCATTAGGCTTACACAATTGATTGTGAGACTCAAGAGGAACAAGTCTGTGTAAGTCCCTAAGTTGACAAGTTTTGTATATATTCCCTTTGATGCAATAAAATGGGTTAATTGTTTCATGTTCTAAGCGTTCCTTGTTGGATGATTGTGTTAGTGAATGTATAGCATTGTTTGAATGCATTACGGTACGCATTTGAGAAGAAAAGAGAAGGAAAAGAAGGCCGAAAGACTTTCGTTACAGAACTGTGTAGGTGTTGTTTGCATTGATACAAACTATAAGGCTAGATCATTCATGGGTGAAGCTTGATTCACTGAACTACGTTGCTATCGAGTACATCCGTGCCAGAAATTTGCAAGGTGCATTTGCAGATGTGACAATTCGGGTATCAGAGCTGTGTTTAGTACACAGTTGAAGTGTATTTGTTGGATAATACACATGTGCTTCTTTATCTCTTAAGATTTTTTTCTATGAACAAGTAATTGGCGCATTATATTCAGAGAATTTTCATTAGAAATGGGTTCCAATGGCACTATGATACCGGGTACGTTTGATCAATTGGAGGAGTACGGTGATCTTGGCGATATGACCACAGAAATGGGTTGTGATGGCCTTGATATTCCTCTTGTTTCTGAAGAAAATGGAAGGATATAATTACTTGAAGGAAGAACATCAGATTGGTTTAAAGAATTTGACGAAAGGGTAGGTGCAGTGGAGGACAAGGTGTCTGATACAACCTTGTTAAACTACGAAACCAATGCTGAAGTGACTAAATTGAACGGGAAATTCAGTGACACGAAGTCCATACTAATAGGCCACACGAAACTAATGTCCAAGGAGATGACAAGCCTTCGCAGGTAAATCAGTGATAACATGTTTGCAGGGGAAAATGTGAATGGAGAAAACTCTAATCGAATCTCCGAGCCAAGAATTTATAAGGGTTCCAGAAATGCTAGAGAAATTTAAAATTTCTTGTATGATATTGAGGCATACTTTGAAGCGAATTTGGGAATGACAAATGGTAACTCTCGCAGGAAATTACCCAGGTGGTGATGCCAAGGTTTGGTGGAGAACTATGTTGCACAAAGATGAAGTTGTTGTTTATGTCAATCTCATGTCTTGGAATGAAATGAAAGAATGAGTGAGAGGACAGTTCTGGCTGAGTAATGGTGCTTGGTACGCATGGGAAAGTTTATGTAGGCTAAAAATGACGGGTACACCACAGGCCTATGCTGAAAACTTCCTTGCATTGGTTCAAGAAGTGCATGGCATGAGTGAAGAAGATCAGATTTTCCAATTTTTGTTCGGTGTGAGTTCTTGGGTCACTGCTGAACTCAATAAGCGCAAAATTCAAAGCGTTCAGATGGTTATTCAAGTAGTGAGAGGGCTTAATGATTGCACACCAACTGAAGATGTGCAAAGCCGTGAAGGAAAGGCCAAAGGAAAGGAAAAAATCTGTAAGCAGTAAACGTAAGGATGAGCTAAAGTAAGATGAGTTATTCCCTTCAAACCGGAAGTATATGGGATGCTTCATTTGCAAAGGCTTATATTTTGCTAGAAGCTACCCACTCAAGGCGCGACTTAATGCATCAGTTGGGGATGACTATGAGAGTCATTCTAGATAAAATCATGAAGGCCAAAGTGAAGGTTCAAGGAAGAGACCTCGCAGCGAAGTTGTCACTCACTTCGATAAAGGAAGAAACTAAGATAGAACAAGAAGGAATGTTGTTGTCTCCATTGGAAACACTTGGTGCAGAGAACATGGTGTTTTCTGAACTTGTTTTATTTAGCCTTAGTTGTTGGTTGTTGCAAACTCTGTGTGTACAGTTTGGTTGTACAAAACTTTATTTGAGTTTTCAAGTTTGTGTATACTTTGCTTTGTTAACGAAGTTTTATCTTTCCAAAATGATCGATGGATCAATCATGTAATGGTGCATGGTCTTACTATGTAAAAGAAGTAGTCAATGAAGGTGTTTTTGTTTATAAATCCTTGCCTATTTATTTACGTTGTAAAGCTAGTTCATGGGGAAGTGTTGCAATAGCATATTATGCTTAATGTATGCAATAGTGAGACAAGATGAATGCTAATAAGAAAAGCATATGACAGGGGTTCCAGTTGATGCGAAAATGATATTGTTGTTTGGGGATTACAATATGTCACGATAGATGGGCAGCGATAGTTTCAGCAATACATCAATATAAAAATCATTCTATTGACAAGCATGTGTTGGGTAGAATTCATGTCCTAGATAAAGTCACACTCTTTCCAAGCAAAGAAGTTATGCAGTTCAAAGGAATAGTTGGAGACATATTAGCTTTGAAGGAAATGCATATGGACATCTAAAGGGATAGCTATGTTATGTCCAAAAGATAGTTAGTCACAGTTGCGTAGATGGGTTGTGCAACTCAATAGTTTTGCTTTAGAGAGTTAGGCAAACTAAACTTGCAAGTTTTTGTTCGGGTATCAATATGACCTAAGTATAGAGAGTTTATACTAAATGTACACATTCAAAGAAATGAGTTCTTGAATGGATTTTGCATAATCAAAATTTGAAAGGCGTGAAGTGTAAGATTTTGGTATCTTATGTGATAGGAACCCCCATACACTTTGTGAAGTGCTTGACGGAGGGCTTGGAGGACAACAGTCCAAGGAACATGAGCCAGAAAAATTGATTGAAAATGAAGGCCAGGTCGTTTATAAGTCCTTGTCATGTTGAGTTAGATTCAAAAAAGAAAATTCGGGAGGTGAAAGACTATGTCAATGATCGTAGTGATCAGTTGGAGAAGAATCATTATGTGCTTACACTTAGGCGTAAATGATTTAAATGGAATTCAAGCTTAATTTGAGAATGGGCTAAGAAGAATTCTAAGTTTGCAATTGAGTATTGATTCTTGATTTGAGTAGCATCTGAAGCGTAGTGCGTGATGTGGCTCAAGTTATATGAGATCAATAACAGGGCAGTACTAAGTGATGTTGATGCTACGGCGTGGAAGTTGGCTGAGGCGTTTTGAGAAAGCCAACGGATATTGTTGAATTTCATAATGGTTTCTGAGAATGCATGCAACAAAGGTTAAGATAAGTATAACGTTTATACTGGATTGCGTTCAACGAGGACGTTGAACGGATTAGGTGGAGGAGGTCTATGACCGGTCAGGCTAGTAAACGACCAAGATGGCATGTAACAGCATAGTCTTCCTAGTCAGTGACGACCAAGATGATGCTACACTACATAGACTGTTAAGCGCTAAGATAGAGAGACCATGCAGGGCCAGTGAAGCGCAAAGGTGGCGCTACACTGTAAGGACATTGGCCAATTAATGAAGATTATTGGTCGACACATCAAAGCTTCATTGACTGAAAGGCAAGATAGGGCCAAAGTGACAAACGTTACATGCGATGTTGGCATTAATGCATATCCATGGAATTGAGTTGGCCCAAACTCAAGGATGATGCGAGAATGTAAATTAGGCCAAGAGTTGGCCTATGCATTAGTTCAAGGATGGACAAAGCTTGGACAGTGCAAACAACCTAGTAATACAAGAGTAGGCATTGTTAATGCCGAGCAGATTGGCTAAGTGAAGCATATGACGCATGAATAACTAGAATGAGCTAAAGAAATGGCTGAGAAGATTGTAGCACAATGTTAGTTGTACATTATCTTAGGCCAAAACAACTACAAAGCCATGTTGGCTGAGTATTGATTCAAGGCCAAGTTCAGTAATGCGCAAAGGTTACACGTTATGGCTCAAGTAATGGTTAGGAGTTGGTTATTGACTTTACAAGTGTGTCTAAAGTTTGAGACAATAAATTACGGTTATAAAGAAAGTTTATAAGCATAGGGATATGTTTATAACTACCTTGGAACATGTGTTTAATCCCGGCTCGAGTTAGAAAAGAAACTGGCCAGTTGGCACTTTTATGGAACTGCGTTATGGGATAAATGGTTATCCATGCGTGTACAAGTGTTGTGCATGGGTTTTGGCCATTAAAGTTATTGTATAAATAGTGGAAAGGAATAGGAAATTCAATAGGTTTTGGTAAGGTTAAGGCTTGGTTCAAGAGGAACAAGTCTGTGTAAGTCCCTTAGTGGACAAGTTTTGTATATCTTCCATTTGATGCAACAAATGGGTTAATTGTGTCATGTCTTAAGTGTTCTTGCTTGGATGATTATGTTAGTGAATGTATGGAAGTGTTTGAATGCTTTATGGTAATCATTTGAGAAGAAAAAATAAGGAAAAGAAGGTTGAAAGACTTCCGTTGCAAAACTGTGTAGGTGATGTTTGTAGTGGTGCAAAAGGCTGAAGTATTTGTAGGTGAATCTTGATTCGTTGAACTATGTTGCTGCCGGTTATATCCATGCCTGAAATTGGTAAGGTGTATTTGCGGGTGTGATAACTTGCCAGATTGGCAAATTTATTTAACAAACCATAAATTTTGTGGTTTGTGAATAGCGACAAAGAATACATCCAGCGGTATAAGTATGTCAATTAGTAGAGTTTTTTTCCCATCAGTTCTTTTTTTTCCACTCAGTAATGACACTTTCGCTAACGGGTATATAATCCAATGACTCTCTTTCACTATAAGCTAGGAATGTAACTCCGGGAGATTTTGATTGTTGTCAGTAATAAGTGATCGTAACTACACATGTTTTAGGTTATTGTTGTTATTGATTAATTTTACCCTATTAATTAATTTGATAATTATCGTTTTTCCATGCTTTCACGGTTGCACCCTAAGTATATACCCTTGGTCAAGAGATGTTGCAGTAATATACTCTTTGTACAACATTTGAGTAAGACAATCTCTATCATTAATAGTGAATTCCATTTTTTAGATGTTACACAGATCCATAGCGGTGTGGCCATCTTGAAGCATGGTGTGAAATCTCTAGGGTTAGTATTTTTTTTATAAAATTAGGCTTCCAAACCTATGGGTATTTATACTTAATTGTACCCATAGTAAGACTTGTTTTCCTTTAGAAACATGTGATAAGGCAATTCGTGCAACCACATATGTTTTTCTAAGATCATTTTGAAATCAATTCAAAGTGAGATACAACCAATCAAAAATGATGGTAGTCATCCACAATGCTTGTTCATCAGGGGATTGGGTTGATCTGACTTTTTCAGGCACAAAGATAAAACAACATGTATATATACATGTTGTCTTGACTATGAATATATCATGTTTTAGTTAGTTCCGATATTGGAGTTTCTCTACCAATAACTGAGGAGTTCGGTTGAGGCCTATATGTCTCATAATTCCCTACTTACCACGTTATCACAACCAAGGCCAGAAGTTACTTAGACAACATCTTATAAGATTTATTTCAGTATTATTATACAAATGCTAGCAGAAGAATGTATAAACATCTTACACATCAATCAACCCATGAAATGACAGTAAGATATATTTACCTGGTAATAATATAATACTATAAAAATAAGATGTAATACATTCAATAGTTAATAGAAAAAAGAAGCTATTGGACTTTCAAAAAATAAAACTTCACAAATTCCAAATATATGTTGGAAAGTTCTAAATTGTATTTTATGAGTTGATGGAGACCTCTAGGCTATACTTCAAGTCATTGTTGAAGGCTAAAGTTGTACTTCAAGTCTTTATTGAAGGCTCAACTCCATGACATAAAGAGAGTTTCTCGTCATCCAACTAACGCAGTACGTCGTCCTGCAACTGATGTTGTTTGATGTGTTTCAAGTTAAGTATTAGGAAGCCGTTGAAAGTTTTTTATAATTAAATAATGATACCTATAATTTCGCAGTGGGGTGATTAGCAATTATATAAAAATCAGATAAATATTCAGTGTAAAAATAGTCATTTTGGTTAAAAACTGTTAGAACAATGCTCGGTCGAACTCGCAAGTGTTGCTATCTCAAGCTTGTTTGTCAAGTTTAGTTGATCAAAACTATATACTTGATTTCTAGTCTACTTATAGTGTTAGAGCACTGATCGGTCGAACTCGCAAGCATTGCTATCTCAAGTTTGTTTGTCAAATTTAGTGATCAAAACTATAAGTCTTGATTTCTAGTCTACTTATAGTAATGTCTCGGACTAGGATAGATTGCGTAGTTGAGATTTAGAATTCACAGCGTTCATAGATTGAAGATGAAGAACTACTAAGGAGAGTTTTTGGAACTTCATCAACAAAAGGTATGTGGAGACTGAAACTCATCTATTACCCAGAAAGTGTATTTCTACTCTATCTCCCTTCTTGAGACAAAAGTCGTATTACTATATAGTATTCGATTATACACATTTGATATTTCGAGCTGAGTTTAACTGGTTTACATATTTCTCGAAATATGTGTTGGTAAGCTATCGCTTTAACCAAGTTCATCTTATATTCTTGACGAAAGTCAAAAGATGATCAAGTGAAAATTGCCTGGTGACATCTTACATGATTTGTGTGATACAGTCATTTGATGTAGACTCGAAATATTTCATATTGATTATTTCAATATCTTGAAATTCGATTTGATGCTAATAGTTAGTGAAAACAACTATTGTCATCCTATAAGAAAGTTTCAATGATTGAAATAGAGTTTAGAACACTTAACCATAATTGGATTATAGACATAGTATGCGTACTTGCATATATGTTGATCCAAAACCGGTATAGTATGCATAACCGTATGCGTACTGGGAAGGTCAAGTAAAGTTTGGGAGCCTTAGTATGCGTACTCGTACACGTACTGGCGAACTCAGTTGAAGTCCGGGAACTTTTGTATGCGTACCCTATGCATACTAATTAAACTGTTGTTTTGTATGTGTGATAGTGTGCGCACCCGTTCGCATACTGTGGGACACAGTCCAAGTCCAGCTACTTAAGTTTGTGTACCCTTTTGCATACTTGAGTGGGTTATGTTTTAGAGTGGGTTTGTTCATGAACTAATACATTTATATAATAAGAAATGCAATCTTTTGCAAACCGTGGCTATAATGTTCATGACTTGATTCAAGTGAATAATCGATTTTGCTTCAATTGTGTCTTGTATACTTTTGTGAGAGTATAAACAATTGAACAATTCTATAACTAGTTTCATTTGAGTCATTTGAACTAGTTTTGGTTTAGATGAATAAGGTTGATATGAAAGTGTTCATATGGATAACTTCGGTTAACTATTGTTGATCCAACAAGGTGCACACGTTTAGGTACGTTTACTCATATCTAAATGAAGTCACTTTTCATTTTTGTGTAACAAGCTAAGTTCTATCTAACGGTTGAAAGATAA
This sequence comes from Papaver somniferum, assembly GCF_003573695.1. Classification (NCBI taxonomy): domain Eukaryota; kingdom Viridiplantae; phylum Streptophyta; class Magnoliopsida; order Ranunculales; family Papaveraceae; genus Papaver; species Papaver somniferum. The sequence continues at coordinate 53,532,866 of NC_039365.1, forward strand.
TAGCTTGAGTCTAATCAGGTTTTCATCTAACGGTGAATATTGAATGCTTTGTTACTAAGCTAACATTGATTGCAAACCCTTATTTAAAAGACTATATAAGGGAGAACTCTAGCAACTGGGAAACCTAATCCCCACACCTCCTGTGTGATAATAGTTGTATAATCTATAGTCGATTCTCCTTTAACCTTAGGTTTCTACCGAGACCCTGTAGGTTAATGACTTGAAGACTTCATTGGGATTGTGAAGCCAGACGATACTACTTTCTCGTAGTTGTGTGATCTGATCTTGCTGTTTCTATCGTATTGAGTACAATCTTAACCATTGGCTTGAGATTGATATATCCGATAGGCAAGATATAAAAGTAATCACAAACATCTTCGTCTCATCATTTTTGATTCCACGATATCTTCTTTCGCCGTGTCGATTAAGATTATTGTGAGGTGATTGATAATTCTAGGTTGTTCTTCGGGAATATAAGTCCGGGTTATCAATTGGTTCCTGTTCACCTTGATTTATCAAAATACGGAACAAAACTCGTAGGTATTTCCGTGGGAGACAGATTTATCTATTACCGTAGACTTTTCTGTGTGATACAGATTTGTTTATTAAAGTCTTCGACTTTGGGTCGTAGCAACTCTTAGTTGTGGGTGAGATCAACTAATTAAGGGAATCAAGTGCGTAGTATCCTGCTAGTATCAAAGACGTAAGGAGTGCAACTGTACCTTGGATCAGTGTGAGATTGATTGGGGTTCAACTACAGTCCAGACCGAAGTTAGTTTGTAGTAGGCTAGTGTCTGTAGCGGCTTAATACAATGTGTGTCCAATCTGGACTAGGTCCCGGGTTTTTCTGCATTTGTGGTTTCCTCGTTAACAAAATTTCTGGTGTCTATGTTATTTCTTTTCCGCATTATATTTTGTTATATAATTGAAATATCACAGGTTGTGCGTTAGATCAATCAATTAGAATATCCAACCATTGGTCGTTGATTTACATTGATTGATACTTGAACATTGGTATTTGGTACCGTTCAAGTGATTTCTCTTGTATTAAATTAGACTCGCAGATTTTTATTTGCTTGAATAAGAATTGAATCGAGAAAGAGATATATAACTCTTTGATATACTTTATTGAGATTGAGTCTAGTTGATTCTCTTAAAAGTATATTGGAGTTAGTCCATATAGATTTCTAATCGAAATATTGGGTGTGGTTGTTGTACCCCCGCTCTTTCAATTGGTATCAGAGCAGGCAAACACGTTTAAAGACCTTACAAGTCTGTGTTTGTAGCGATCTGATTCTATGGACAGAAATTCTATCTCCATAAACGTACCACCAGTCTTCGATGGCTCAAACTACCTATGGTGGAAAATTGCTATGCGTGCTTTTCTTGAAGCTTGTGATTTTCAAACATGGGTACGTGTTATTAATGGCTATGAACCTCCGGTAAATACAGAAGGCGATGTACCCATACCGAAGGATATTGGTAGATATATCCCAGAAGAAGTTCTTGCTTCAAAGCAAAATTCTAACGGCTTAAATGCTATCATACATGCCATTACCCCAGATCTTCAGCACCATGTGACTATGTGCACAAAGTCTAAGGAAGCCTGGGATATCTTAGAAACCGTATTTGAAGGAAATACCAATGAGAAAGAAGCTAGGCTTCAAAACCTAAGTTCTGATTGGGAAAACCTTTGTATGGCAGATGAAGAAACGTTTGATGGGTTTAATCACAAAGTGTCTGAAATTGTTAATGCATCTTTTGCATTGGGTAAGACTATTCCTGAAAAGGACATTGTGATGAAAATTCTCAGATCGCTGCCATCTAGATACGATTCTAAGAAGCATGTCATCGTTGAAGGAAATAACCTTGATACACTTTCCATAAATTCCCTAGCTGGAAAGCTGAAAATTTTCGATCTTGAACTTGAACAAAGGATGAACTGTCACCAGTTTAACAACAATGTTGCTAAAAGTAAGTGTAGACATCCTAAATTGATTGATCATAAGGATGAGAATTGCTTTAATACAACTCTGTCACTGTTTATACAACAGCTTAAGAAAACTCTTAGATAGAGCAAAAGAAAGTCTCAAAAAGGGGCACAGTCAATCAATAAAAAGGTTCAGAAAAACTATGTTGGCGAAACTAGTTTCGAGTGCTATAGAAGTGTCCATGATACTCCTAAAAAACCTGATACGTAGTCGAGTGAGATAACTAAAGCATGGATGGGTACTCTTGACTACTGTCCTGAGGATGATATATGTGATGGTTATCTTAATCTTTTTGTTAATAATTACGTGTGTCCTCCTAACAGTCCTGATTGTTCCATGATAAACAATCTTACTTCTCTAGAACTGGAAAAGGAAATCTTAATCAATAGGATTGAAGATCTGGAATACCAACTATCTAAATTAAAATTGGAGGTGATCATTTCTAATCGTGATCCTTATAAGACATGTCGAACATCTTCGATTATGCCTCTCAAAAGTTGTCATCAAATTCCTCCTGAATCTATATCCTCCTTATGTCATCCTGACAACAAGGATAGTATGGAACTTCACAAGAACATACCCAATCTTGTGAATTCCTCATATGAACATCGGGATCATCTTAAAGTCTTAAGTATTAAGAAACATGAGAAACCTTCCTCTGTCAAACGTTGTTTGAAGAAGAAAAAGAAATCTCTTACAAAAACTTGGTTCTTGGTAAAAGAGATTTCCAAAAGTCTACATAGTTTGTGAAAATCAACAATCAAGGTAACTGAAACTGTGCTAAAGGAAAGAAAGAATGATGTACACAAATCATCTTTCCAAAAAACGAGACAAAAACAAGGAATAATGAATACTTCATCCCTTTGTAAGAAGTCACCCAGTCCTGCAGTGGGTTACTTTTAGATGAATTATGATTCCGGTAAGGAATAATTACGTTCTATAATCTTCTGAGTGATTATTTTTGTCTATCCCTCTTAGACAAAAATCATAATATTCAAGAAGGTTGTGATGAATTATTCTTGTTATTGTTTTTGTTTTAAAACTTTTCTCAAACGGTTTTCTCCTTTAAGACTTTTTTTGAGGGTAACCTTTTTCAGTTAGGGTTTTGGTCAAAGGTTAGTTTGGATATTTTTATCCCTTCCTCGGATCTTTTTAAGATGATTTTTTTTTTCTCTGCATAAACATTTCATATATCTCTTCTAATCATGTCCTTCTAAAGTCTTTCAAGCAAAGAAAGTGATGTTTGGACTATTCTTTTTCCTTCTAAGAAGATTCGATTTGATTCTTCAGACAATATGATGAGCCCTGATAATCACGCGTCCTCTCTAGATGGAAACTCCCCTGTTTCTCATTTTGATAAGCTCTCCTTAACCATGAATCTCGTCTTAGAACAAGTTCGTGCCTAAAAGGTGAACTTGAAGCATCGTCCAAGAGACTTGAAGAAAAGATGGATAATCTGGAATTTAGAATTGATATGATTGAGGATGAGCTCGAAGAATACAGGGAATATGAGAAGAGTGTTCAAAGTAAGTGAAATGGTTTATAAGTGTCTTTGACTAGTAAATCTTCTGATAAGAATTTTATTTTCTTGTTTTATTTAGAAGAATAACTAGAGTTTGGAATAGCCATTATTGTGAGTACACATATCTATGTCCAACGTTTTCATCTTCATGTTTTTAGGTTTTTTTGTTTAAATTCTAAAATTGTTTGGAAGATGATTTTTGCAGTATTAATCTTTATGGTTCTATATATTGCAATTTGTTATGGGATATGTGTGTTTGCGTCCGCGAACTATGATTGTCTCATATCGTGTCAAAAGTTAAGTCTTTCGTATGTCGATATGCATGTATTGATAAAAGAATGAATGAACTTTTGACATTACAAAAGTTTGAAGCCTATTATCTCATTATTGATGGAAGATATGATGAAATTTTGTTTACAATGATTATGTCTATTCTATGTCATTGTGCAAATAGTGATGGAAAATAGAATGAATCCTTATCTATTCCGCAGTATTGATCTTCCCTGATCCATTTTTATGTATATGTTGTGCGGCTCCGTAAGTTATCTTATGTTGAGCATTTCTGATTAAGTTAATTATGGGGTTTCTTGTGGTTAATTTAATTGAGTATTTTTGGATTCAAATTCATATTATATGTGATTTGTTATGTCTAAAGAAATCCATCTTTTCTTGTGAAAGTAAGGTCACTCTTGTTGTTCTTTCGGGAATAACATTTTATGAGGGAGAGTTCTTAATTGAACTAGTGCTTAATTGCCAAATCTTTGTGGGGAGTGCGGCTGTGGAATATTATAGGGGTTATCTTGTATCTTTATAAACTCCTTGATGAAAGCATTTAGCTTCGGCTATATGATTGCATCTGAATAAATTGATATGTGATTTCTTTTGGTCATGAAATATCTCTATGGAAATTTCATTAGGATCCCGTTTTTGTACCTTTTCCAATTTTATTGACAAAAAGGGGGAGAATTAATGTATAGTTCACACTACAAATACATATGGTTTTCGGAACATTGTGTAAGGGGGAGTGGTTTCCATGTGAGATGGAGTATTGACTAAGGGGGAGTGATACATATCACCATAGTATTGTTGTCAAAGTTATAATAATATGATGTTGTGTAATAATACAATGACACTGTGTAACAATGATTGAGAATTCTTGTTTTCTCATTGTTATGGCTACGGATTTTCAACAACGATGATGCTAAACTTACAACCTTTGGAATCATTGGAGTACTTGGAAGTGACGAAGATTTCGAGTAATGTTGAAGAACCAAGAGGATCAGGCATGTGGAAGAGGAGCTACAAAAGTTTATTTATCTATTTTTGTATTACATATGTATTGATAGTTTTGTCACTAAAATTGACAAAGGGGGAGATTGTTAGAGCACTGCTCGGTCGAACTCGCATGCGTTGCTATCTCAAGCATGTTTGTCAATGTTAGTGATCAAAACTATAAGTATTGATTTCTAGTCTACTATTAGCTAAGTCTCGGACTAGGATAGAAAGTATAGTTGAGCTCAAGAACTCCATGGCGATCATCATACAAGACGAAGAACTACTCAAGGAACTAGTGGAACATCATCGACTAAAAGGTATGTGGAGACTTGAACTTATCAATCACTCAAAAGTCTATCTACTTTATCTCCTATCTTGAGACAAAAGTCGTTTTGCTATATAGACTTTGATTATACACATTTGCTATTTCGAGTCGAGTTTATCTCGCTTATCTATTTCTCGAATATGTGTTGGTAAGCTTTCACTTTGTCCAAGTTCATCTTTACCTAGTGACGAAAGTCATGTTATGTTCAATTACTTGAAAATGGCTTTGATGAAAAATAGTTTGTGAATAACAACTATATAACGTCCTCTAAGAATGTTTTAATAATTGAGATGAGAGCTTAGATTATATAACCATTGTTGGATATAAGCATTTTTTGGTAACACATATATGTATAAGTCCTTATTCCTTGAACCAAAGTCCGCGTACTTTTCTGCTCAGGAAAACCGGAACTAAAGTCCACGTACTGTCGAAAGTTCTCGTCCGAGAATTTCTGTTGGAGTTTGTAAACTGAAAACAAACTTATTCCGGGTACTTAAGTCCGCGTACCTAGTCCGCGTACTTAGGTTGGTTATTTTCTAAAAACGATTATTCGTGAACTTAATCTTATACAAACTAAGGAATGCAAGTTTGCAAACCGTGGCCATGAAGTTCACGAATCGATTCGAGTGAATCAAATCTTTTTTTCTTTGATTGTGTCTTGTATACTTCTATAAGATCTAAGCAATTGAACAACTCTCTAAGTAGTTCATTTGAGTCATTTGAACTAGTTATGGTAAAGAAGAATATGGTTAATATGGAAGTGCTTATATGGCTAACCATTTGGTTAACTACTGTTGAACCAACTAATATACATGTTTTGGTACGGTTACACAAACCTAAAAGCGTGCATTTCATTTGTGTGTAACAAGTTAAGTTTTCGATCTAACGGCTGAAAGATATTAGCTTGAGTCTAATCAGGTTTTCATCTAACGGTGAATATTGAATGCTTTGTTACTAAGCTAACATTGATTGCAAACCTTGATTTAAAAGACTATATAAGGGAGAACTCTAGCAACTGGGAAACCTAATCCCCACACCTCATGTGTGATAATAGTTGTATGAGATAGAGTCGATTCTTCTTTAACCTTAGGTTTCTACCGAGACCCTGTAGGTTAACGAATTGAAGACTTCATTGGGATTGTGAAGCCAGACCGATACTACTTTCTCGTAGTTGTGTGATATGATCTTGATGTTTCTATCGTATTGAGTACAATCGTAACAATTGGCTTGAGATTGATATCTCCGATAGGCAAGATATAAAAGTAATCACAAACCTCTTCATTTCATCGTTTGTGATTCCACGATATCTTCTTTCGTCGCGTCGATTAAGATTATTGTGAGGTGATTAATAATTCTAGGATTTTCTTTGGGTATATAAGTCCGGGTTATCAATTGGTTCCTGTTCACCTTGATTTATCAAAAGACGGAACAAAACTCGTAGGTATTTCTGTGGGAGACAGATTATCTATTACCGTATACTTTTCTGTGTGATACAAATTTGTTTATTAAAGTCTTCGACTTTGGGTCGTAGCAACTCTTAGTTGTGGGTGAGATCAGCTAAGGGAATCAAGTGCATAGTATCCTGCTGGGATCACAGATGTAAGGAGCGCAACTGTACCTTGGATCAGTGAGATTTATTGGGGTTCAACTACAGTCCAGGCCGAAGTTAGTTTGTAGCAGGCTAGTGTCTGTAGCGGCTTAATACAGTGTGTGTTCAATCTGGACTATGTCCCGGGGTTTTCTGCATTTTCGGTTTCCTCGTTAACAAAATTCTGGTGTATGTGTTATTTCTTTTCCGCATTATATTTTTTTTATATAATTGAAATATCACAGGTTGTGCGCTAGATCAATCAATTAGAATATCCAACCTTTGGTTGTTGATTTACATGATTGATACTTGAACATTGGTCTTTGATACCGTTCAAGTTATTTCTCTTGTATTCAATTAGACTCGCAGATTTCTATCTGCTTAAGTAAGAATTGAATCGAGAAAGAGAGATATAACTCTTGATATACTTTATTGAGATTGAGTCTAGTTGATTCTCTTGAAAGTATATTGGAGTTAGTCCATACAAATTGCTAATCTAAATATTGAGTGTGGTTGTTGTACCCCCGCTTTTTCAAAGATATCTTCACAGCATGCTATCTGATCAACCGTGTCTACCTACGGTCTAAAACCCTAAACACTCCTTATGAGTTATGGTACGGTAGGAAACCCAACTTACATTATCTCAGAGTGTTCGGAAGTAAGTTCTACATTCTGAAAGATCGAGAACAGAGAGGGAAATTTGATACTAAAAGCGATGAAGGTATCTTCCTTGGCTATGCTTCTAATAGTCGTGGTTTTCGAGTATTTAATCTCAGAACCCAAGTTATGATGGAATCTGCTAATTTCATCATTGATGATCTGAGCAATTTTCACCATGATAATCCTCCTGCTGAATTTCCTCCAACTGAGACAATTGAGAAAGTCAAGGAAATCCCATAGAAGTCATCCAAACGGTTACTAATACTGATACTTCTAGTGACGAGGAGAAGAGCAATGATAAGGCTACTCCTGTCGAACAAGAACGTGTCCCTCCTCGACACCTCTGGGTTCAAAGGAATCATGATCCCAAAAATATTATTGGAGGAAGAAATTTTATTGCTAAGGCAAGAGGACAACTTCAAATATTTGTAATTTTGGTTATTACTTATCACAAGTAGTACCAAAAAATATTGATGAAGCTCTTAGCGATCCCTTTTGGGTGAACGCAATGCATGAAGATTTAAATCAATTTCAAAGACATGATGTATGGGAGATCATACCTTCTCCATCCAATATCAATATTGTTGGTACTAAATGGATATTCAAGAACAAGTCTGATGAATTCGACACCATTTTCATAAATAAAGCTAGACTTGTCGCTCAGGGTTATTCACAGATTGAAGGTATCGACTTTGACGAAACTTTTTCTCTTGTAGCGCGCCTTGAGTCTATTCGGTTGTTATTAGCTCATGCTTGTTTTCTTAAGGTTAAGCTGTTTCAAATGGATATAAAATCCGCGTTCCTAAACGGAAACTTAAAGGAGGAGGTATGTATCGTTCAACCTAAGGTTTTTGAAAATCCCAATTTCCCAGATTATGTACTTAATCTCAAAAAGGCATTATATGGGTTAAAACAAGCACCTCGTGCCTGGTTTGAAAAACTAACTACTTCTCTTCTTAAGAAAAGTTTTTCAAGAGGAGGAGCTGATAAAACCTTGTTTACCAAATGGAGAAGGAAAGATGTAGTCATTGCTTAAGTATATGTAGATGATATCATCTATGGTTTAACTTATGAGAAACTTGCAAAAGACTTTCAAGTCTCTCTTGGCAAGGAATTTGAAATGAATAATGTTGGTGAATTAAAGTTCTTTTTAGGATTACAACTTCAGCAACATAAGGATGGAATTTACTTATCTCAAGAAAAATATGCTAAGGATCTTGTATCAAGGTTCGGTCTTGATAAGTCAACTCCAAAACTACCGCATATGCCCATTATTGGTAAACTACATAGAGATGAGAAAGGAGTAAATGTGGATCAAAAGCTTTATCGATATATCATTGGAAGTCTTTTATATATTACAACTACTAGACCTGATATTGTTTTTAGTGTTGGCTGTTGTGCTAGGTTTCAGGCTAATCCGAAGTAATCTCATCTTGCAGCTGCGAAGAGGATCATGCGATATATCCAACATACTAGCGGGTACGGTCTATCCTATACTTTTGATATTAACACTGATCTTACTACCTATTTACATGTTGATTGGGCAGGATGTGTAGAAGACTGAAAGAGTATTTTGGGGGGATATTACTATGTCGGATTAAATCTTGTGGCATGGCATAACAAGAAACAAAACTCACAATCCCTGTCTACATGCGAGGCAGAATATATTGCCGCGGGATCATGTTGTACTCAACTTCTATGGATGAAACAAATGCTTGCTGATTATGGAATTGACACTGGGTAATGAAGATCTTTTGTGATAACTCAAGTGCGATTCGCATCAATGAGAATCCTGTTGAGCACTCAAGAACTAAGCACATTCACATAAGGTATCATTTTATCAGAGATCTCTTTGAAAATGGTATCATCAATATGGAATTTGTGCCTTCCGGACAATAATTGGCTGATATTTTCACCAAACCTTTAGATACTGCTACGTTTCAACACTTACGGCAGTCTATTGGTATTGTTTTGGTTCATTAGTTCTCAAGTCTTTTTCCCCTGGGCTCATTCTTATCTTTTGGGAAATCAAGACTTAGAACGTCAGTGAAGTGTTGTTTCAATTTCGCATTTTTTTCTACAGTGTTGCTAGGTACCAAAGTATTCTTTTGAATCCTTCTTTTCTGATGAAAGTAAGGTCGCCCTTGTTGTTCTCTCGGGAATGACATTTTATGAGGAAGAGTTCTTATTTGAACTTGTGCTTAATTGCAAAATATTTGTGGGGAGTGCGGCTGTGGAATATTGTAGGGTTATCTTGTATCTTTATAAACTCCTAAATGAATGCATTTAGTTTCGGATATATGATTGCATCTAAACAAAGTTGATATGTTGTTCTCTTTTGGTCATGAAGTATCTCTATGGAAATTTCATTAAGATCCTACTAGTTTCCGTACCTTTGCCAATTTTATTGATAAAAAGTGGGAGAACTAATGTGTAGTTCACACTACAAATACATACGGTTTACGGATCATTATGTAAGGGGGAGTGGTTGTCATGTGAGATGAAGCATTGACTAAGGGGGAGTGATACATATTACCATAGTATTGTTGTCAAAGTTGTGATACAATTGTACTTTGATGTTGTGTGATAATACTATGACAGTATAACAATGATTGAGAGCAACTGTTTTCTCATTGTTATAGCTACGGATCTTCAACATCTATGATGCTGAGTTGGACACCTTTAGAATCATGGAGTACTTGGAAGTGACGAAGATTTCGAGTAATGTTGAAGAACCAAGAAGATCAAGCATTTGGATGAGAAGCTACAAAGTCTATTTATTTTATAATCCATATGTATTGATAGTTTTCCCACTAAAATTGACAAAGGGGGAGATTGTTAGAGAGCTGCTCGGTCGAACTCGCACACGTTGCTATGTCAAACTTTTTTGTCAAGTTTAGTGATCAAAACTATAAGTCTTGATTTCTAGTCTACTTATAGTAATGTATCGGACTAGGATAGTGTTGATGGTGGTTTTTGGCTTAGGGTTAAAATCGTAAAACCTTGCATATGATGTGATGTCACTCTGTAAGGAAACAAAGCTGTGAGTGCTAACCTCTCTGCTGGCATATTTATTAAGCCGTTCAATATATCTACATGAAATTTATCCAGAGTGGCGCATGTAGCAACCATCCCAGACGTTCTGTAAATTTCGGCGCCTTGCCTATATTCACTTAACATAAGTTCTTTTGCCTTCTATGCTATGTTCCCCGGCTGAACCCTTAATGTTGATATTGCATGACGATTTGTGTTCACTCACAACAGAGTATCACGAATTTCCAAATATCAAGGATAAGGTCTTTTGCATAAGGTATTCAATCAGAAAAGCATGCTGCTCTCTGGCAATGAGCTTAAAAGAACTCCGTGTCAACACATAGAATTCAATCAATTGCCCTGACTAACTTGCAAAAGTTAGGGTTTTGCACCTTGTGCAGTATATCAGACCTTGCTTGTCGAAATTAAGCTTAGGAAAACTAGGTGATTAATCCGCAATGGATTAGGAGGTGCAAAACCTTGCCCATAGTCAGAAAATAGGGAGCTGCAGCAGCAAAGGGAGGCGTGGCTATGCCATTTGCCACGCCACATCCTAAAACCGGCCTTATTTCCCTCGACCAATCAGGTCGCCACACGCACATAAGTTGTGACTGGGCCCATACTTGCTGGCCCCATTTCCCATCGACCAATCAGGTCACTCTAAAGCCTCCACACTCTCACCGGAAGTGTAGCCACTCCCATGCTTGTCCGGACCTCTTTTAATCGACCAATCAGGTCGCTTTAAAGCCGCCACATTCTCACCAGAAGTGTACCCGCGCCTTATGTTTGGCCGTCCTCTTTTCTTGGCCAATCAAGTCGCTCTAAACTTACCACCATACATTAAAGGCCAAACGCACCCTGCTGCGCCACTATACTAAACTGGCAAGCCAAACATGCCCGACCACAACAACATATTTATCGGCATGCCAACATGCCACTCTGCCGCGGTAACATGCCACTTCGTGGCAACCTGCCATAAATAGCGCCCTATGTACTAACCTACCTCCTGTTCATGGCCAACGCCATGAAAAGCTTAAAATTAGGGTTTTCGGGTCAAAAGCACGCCTATGCATTAACCAAAGCCCTAATTTCAGTCGTGGCACAAATCATGTCACTTCGACCCCACAACATGCCATGAGCCGTGTGGGACCCGGGAATCCCTAGGGTTGGCGCCACATCATAGCCACCCACGGCAATCCCTACTCCAGTGGCAGTTTACACATGATGGCCTTTCCATAACTCCTTTGGCATAGCTATGGCGCCATTTGCACAAAAGTATCGCCATGCCGCGGCCGCATGCCACACACACTAATTAGGATTTCGACATGCAAACCCTTATTTGGGCAAAGTTTCTATGCAAACCAAATCCAAATAACGTTTCCCAGAGCGATGGGATTGATGTGGCAACATGGCCAATATTGCCACGCCACATGTGGGTCCAACACCATGTTGCCAAACCCTAACATTGTCCATGCTGGAAAACCCTAACCTTGGCCACGACGCGAAACCCTAGCCTTGGACACGGCGCCAAGCCCTAACTTTGGCCACGGAGCCAAATCTTAGCTTTGGCCATCCTACAACGCCACAGGCGTGGCCATGCCACAATTCCACTGGAATGCCGCTATACCACGGCTACTAGCACGCCACTATACCATGACTACTAGCATGCCGCTATGCCACGGCTACTAGCATGTCGCCATGCCACGGCTACGCCATTAGTGTGCCGCTATGCGATGGCTCCACCAGGCGCCACTATGCCAATGGCGCCACTCCGCTATACAACAAGATGCGCCCGTAATAAATGGCCATCCTTCCTCATGAAATGCAATCTCGGCCATCCAAGTTCGCCACCGAACTGATAGACTTGTGGCAAGTTTCAGGCGAGCAGCTGCCTAAATCTAGTGGCCACAGCTACGCCAGGCGCCACTTGCACCACCGTGGCACTGGCATGCACGAGTTATACCAGCCATGCCACATTTCCACTGGCGTATACCAAAACGCCACCGCGCCATTATCAGGCGCCAACACAAGGTAGCCATAATCAACGACTACCCTCCTTCATGAGATGCGATCTCAGCCATCGAAGTTCGCCACCAAACTGACAAACCTGTGGCAAGTTTTAGGCGACCATCCAAAACGAGCCTAATAGCATTACATGCTATTTTCCTGCGTAAAGTACCTTGAGTTTTACTTGCCACACGTAGCGAAGTGCTACATGTTTTCCACGAAAACACTCGAGACATCAAACATGTCACAAACTGGGGGATGCTCATCAGGGTATTGGTCTGGTGGTTTATAGTGTGCGGCGTGCATTTCTACCATTACAAGAAAGTGTCATGAAGTGGGACAATTAGTGGTGGTAAAAAAGTAACAGTGTAAACGAATTCATTTCCTTCATCATGGAAGCATAATGTTTGACGTTACATGAATTCACTTCCTTCATCATGGAAGCATAACGTCCGACGGTTACACGTTACTCTTTTCTTCCACCACTCAATAGTTTCACTTCCTATGATACCAGGGTACGTTTCAATATAACTTGTATAAATAGGCTTCACCTATTTTCACCAAACAACAAGTTTGGGTCGGCAACAACACAGTATCTAGAGATCACCTGGTATATTTTCATTCTGCTAGCCAGTTCTACTTTCAGATACAAATCATAGACAACCATACCTTCAGAATCAACTATTCTGGTCTCAACACTCTCTTCGCTTCCTTCCCTAAGATCAACCCTTCTCCTTCACTTTGTGACCGAAACAGGCCTGGAACGACTATTTATTGGTTTAGGCCGGGATTGTACAGATTGATCTCTCGAATCAAAAATACTCCCGTGCAGTGCATTATTTAGGGTTTAGATTCGTTTCTCATCCACACACCCAAAATTATCAAAATCAGCAGAAACGGTTTTCACCCACAAACAATTGGCGACCACAGTGGGAGATTAATATCTCGGTTGCAATACCAATTTCCAATTTAATTTTTCAATTCCGATTTTAAGATGGTAGAGCTCAGGTCCGGGTCAGCAACAAACCCTGATGCCACCGGCGCTGAAAATGCCCTTGATATCAACGTTCCTTCCAGTGATATCAATGTACCACCTTTCAGCATGATCAACACCTGCGGCGCCGCAAACTCTACCACCAACACCAGCTACGTAGGAAACGTTCCCTCAGGCGTTACACCTCCGATCACCATAGCCAGAGCCGCTGCGGCCACCCCCATTGTTTCTTCAAGTGTGACGCTTCCAGTCGTCACCAGATCTGTTGTCACTCCACCATCAGGAAGAGAGACCGGAGGAGCCATAGGAGGCCAACCCCTTACTACAATCGCTGATTTGATGGAAATACAAGAAGTTTTGCTAAGGCTCATACGGACATGCCCACAACTCAAAAGAAGCGAAACGATGAACATCCGAATGATTAATCAAGGGATTCAGAATTCGGGCTTTAGATTGTCATAAACCAAATGTGACCGAACATAAATTGGTGGAGTTGTGAATTAATGCTTTCTGGGAACTCTGTTCACAAAACCATGTAATCTATGATGGAGCATGTATGTGAGATTTATTTTATTTCTCCAAGGTACAGCGCCGAGATATATCTTATAGCTCTCAGCCGCGTTGCGTTGGCGCTTTGAACTTTGCTCCAGGAATCACTTCAACGTCTCATCTCCAAAAGCCGCTCCTCTTCAACATTCTCTAGAGAAGCCACTCTGCTTTAATGTTTCCACTTTTTGGTCCATCTCTCCAAAGCTCGTGGTCGTGGACAGTTTACTCGCTTACGCATCCATCCAATCCCTTTTGGTTCCATGGACGCCCATGCAACTCCTGCCAACCTATTTTGTTTCCACGACAATGTAGTCTCTTCGAATCACGTCTACTGCCAAGAACTGCTGCTGCTCGTTTGTTGATATCAGCCAGAGGTTTACCGTAACAACAACCACTACAAAGGTAATACATACTTCTCCATATTCTAGTTTCACATGGAATAAGTATTAGAGTCGCCATTACGGATGAAAGATGATATCTTTATCATGTTCAACTCACCAACCACTACAAAGAAACGTGTAAACCAAACTTGGGGAATGAGGCTCTACATGGAATCCCTTCATTATCAAAGCTCAGGGGACACGGTCAACCCAAAGTCATAACCACGACAAGGTCATCTACTCTTCAAGGGTGTAGCGTAAGAATATCATCACCTCTCTATCTATAAGGCGCCTGCAACACTTTACGAGGCCGCAGAGATCCCAAGCCTGCTCGGAGAAAACAATTTCAGAAACTAAAGAGAAGCGCAACTGGGGACTGCTCATTGCAGTCCATCCTGAAAACCATCAAAGACTCCAAAAGAAAGCCACAGAGATACATTCACATATCTGGATACAAAAACAATTTAATGCTCGCTTTACCACCGCTAACAAATGACGAAGAGGAGCCAGATGCTGCAGATGAAAGCACGAGGAACACCAGTCGCTCAACCTACAAACACTTCATGGCTCCAGCACTACGTGGTCAAGCCAACTCTCCATGGCTCCAGAACTCCATGGTCAATCCAACTCTCCATGTCTCCAGCACTCCGTGGTCAAGCCAACTCTCCATAGCTCCAGCACTCCGTGGTCAAGCCAACTCTCCATGACTCTAGCACTCTATGGTTAAGTTAGCGCCAACGCTCCAGCATTCTGTGATCCATCCAGCAAGTCTTCCAAGTTACATTTCCACCGTTCCACGGACTGAAGCCATCAGCGCCGCCATCACTATTTGAAGCCAAAGTTCCAGCGCTATCATCACCGCTTAGTAGCCAAAGTTCCAGTGCCATCATCACCGTTTGGTAGCCAAAGTTCCAACGCTATCATCACCGCTTGGTAGCCAAAGTTCCAGTGCCATTATCATCGTTTGGTAGCCAAAGTTCCAGCACCATATTTTCACCATTCCACGGACTGAAGCCAGTTTCACCATTCCACGGACTGAATCCTGTTTCACCATTCCGCGGACTGAAGCCAGTTTCACCTTTCCATGGACTGAAGCCAGTTTCACCATTCCATAGACTGAAGCCAGTTTCCACCATTCCTAGCAAGCAGCGCCATTCCGAGGTCAGCAGCGCCATCTCGGCACAGCCAAGATTGAAACGGCATCTCTGCCAAGGTTCCAATGCATTCCACTGTTCCACGAACCAAAGCCACTGGTGCCCTCTTTGCCATTTCTGTGTTTGGACCAGCCAACAACGTTATCATTACCGTTCCATGACTAAGGTAGCAATGTCAGCATCAGCGGTTGATGGAAGAAGTTGCAGCACCAAGACCGGCACTACGGGGCCAAGCCAGAAGTATGTCAAGCCACCAGTGCAAAGATTATGAATTCCTCATGCCTCCTGCCAAAGGGGACTGAAGTAAGCTACAATTGGGGACTGAAGCCTCCTTTGGGTTTAGAATTTTAAACGCAGTCACCGCCTTACCGGCGAATGCAATGGAAGCACATCTTCCACGAGAAAATAAACTCAGGATAATTACACATGGGGACTTTTGTCACGCTGCTTACTCACGGGAGAGCCTGATACACCTAAAGCCCAATCATGCGCGAAGGACATGCTTAACGGAGACAGATCTAAGTAACTATCCTTAAAATAAATGTTTTATATCTATTAGGCATATCAAATAAATTTTAAATCTCTTAGTGTTGAGATGTGAAGATTCCTCAACACTCACGCTGTGTTTCCAGGCAAACTTCCTCAACACATTTTTCTTTCCTCTTAGTGTTGAGACGTATAAATTCCTCAGCACTCACCGCTGTGTTGCTAGGCATGCTTCCTCAAAAAATCATTCCATCTTAGTGTTGAGACGTGTAAATTCCTCAACGCTCACTACTGTGTTGCTAGGCATGCTTCCTCAACACATCATTCCCTCTTAGTGTTGAGACGTGTAAATTCCTCAACGCTCGCTACTGTGTTGGTAGGCGTGCTTCCTCAACACATCATTTCCTCTTAGTGTTAAGACGTGTAAATTCCTCAACGCTCATTATTGTGTTTCTAGGCATGCTTCCTCAACAGATCATTCCATCTTAGTGTTGAGACGTGTAAATTCCTCAACGCTCGCTACTGTGTTGCTAGGAATGCTTCCTCAACACATCATTTCCTCTTAGTGTTGAGACGTATAAATTCCTCAACACTCACTACTGTGTTGCTAGGCATGCTTCCTCAACACATCTTTCCTCTTTGTGTTGAGACGTGTAAATTCCTCAACGCTCGCTACTGTGTTGCTAGGCATGCTTCCTCAACACATCATTTACTTTTAGTGTTGAGACGTATAAATTCCTCAACACTCACTATTGTGTTGCTAGGAATGCTTCCTCAACACATCATTTCCTCTTAGTGTTGAGACGTATAAATTCCTCAACACTCACTACTGTGTTTCTAGGCATGCTTCCTCAACACATCCTTCCTCTTAGTGTTGAGACGTGTAAATTCCTCAACACTCACTATTATGTTTCCAGGGGACTTAATGTAGATGGTGGATTTTCGACAAAGGTTAAAATCGTAAAACCATAATTATACATGCTCTTGATCTAGCAATCAGATGAGTATTGAGGCTCATGTCTCTCATTGAAGCATGAAAGCTCATGCCATAAAATCTCTGACTGAGAATGCTGTCTCTCAGAGTATATGAAGATGTGTAGTCTCTCAGCTGAGGCAACGACACATCCCATGAATACTGAGAAATTTCAGTAATTATTTCTATATAGAATCGAAAGATTGGACGGCTCCAAGGCAACATGCCTGCTAGTATAGAGCAATAACGTCTTCAGTATGCAACAAGGTTTTCCCTGACTATATAAGAGAAATATGATGTTTCAACAAGCTTATATATCTCAATTCTCAGATAATTAATGCTCCTAGACAGCATGCCTGCTAGTATAGAGCCATCAATTAATTATATCTAATCGTTAACTGAATATTCAGCAATATTCAATGATTCTTTGTAATATTTCGTCACTTCAATTCATGGTTCTTCCCATCAAAATTCCACGGGTTAGTAATAAATATTCAACGTACGGGCATCTGAGAAACTATCGAGTAAGCCCCGACTAAAATGATGCAAGTGTATTCAGCAATAATGCACAAACGAGCACCTGAACGCACGAACGAGCATTCCAAAACACGAAGGAACGATGAACCTATGCAACATAGGAAGAAAATAATAAATAATAAAATATTAATCAAGGCGCTAGGGGACTGGGGCCACCGGCCGGCCGATCGTGTCGTGGCCAGTCCCACACCCAATTTTATACTTTATCATATTTTATTATTTCTATTGATCTCATGAAAATCTCTTCATTTGAGCAAATATCCTTTGTTTCAGGAAAAAACTCCTTGAATTCATGAAATTTCCCTCAACTCACGAAAAATAATAAAAAGTTTGGGAAACTCGTGGGACCGAGCCCTAGTCAGCCGGTCATGCCCTAGCCGGTCCCACACGCCCCTTATTTTATTAGTTTAATATTATTTATTTCCTCATCCCATGAAGATTCCTTGATTTCATGATATTTCTCTCAACTCATGAAAAATAATATAAAATTAAAGAAAACTCACGGGACCGGTTTCATTGGCCGGCCGGCCATGCCCTAGCCGTGGCCGGTCCCACTCGCCTGTGTCTTATTATTTTAATATTATTTGTTTCCTCATCTGATGAAAACTCCTTGATTTCAACAAAATTCCTTGGTTTCAA
Organism: Papaver somniferum; assembly: GCF_003573695.1. Taxonomy (NCBI): domain Eukaryota; kingdom Viridiplantae; phylum Streptophyta; class Magnoliopsida; order Ranunculales; family Papaveraceae; genus Papaver; species Papaver somniferum. The sequence goes on from NC_039365.1 coordinate 53,550,979, forward strand.
CAAACTCTTTGGTTTCGGGATATTTTCATAAAATCATGAAAAATATTATAAAATTAGGAAAAGTGTCTTGGGATGGGCTCTTTTGCCGGCCGGCCATGCCTTAGCCATAGCCGGTCCCACACTTCATGATTCCTTCATTTTTTATTATTTTCCTTCATCTCATGAAGTTTTCACGGTTTCAACAAAATCTCTGATTTCTTCGTATTTTCTCAAAATGCTGCTCAAACCCACACCAGAAAATATCAAAATTCTCAGGAATGAGACGTGAACACTTTAGTGACATGAGCACGTCACCTTGACCGACCAAGGTTGGCTCTTTGTCTTGCAAGGATCCGGTCCCATGTACTTTTCATGATTTGACCTAATTTTCATAATTACACGTATTAGGTCCAAAACTCTTCCAAACAACTTGGAACTTCATAAAAATGATCAACATACGATCCCATGACCAACCAAGGCCGGTTTCATGATTCCTTGGTCGGTCTCTCATCTCTTCGTAGTTAGGTTTTAACACCTAATGCTGAAATGAGCATTATTTTTCAGCAACAAATGATTAAACCATCAATTAATCATCCTTTTACCAATTGGTCTTCAGGAGACTTTGGTATTTTGCTCACTTGAGCATCTGGGCGCTACATGGTCGATTCATCATCCCCCGTAGCCGGTCCCTCCTTCATTTCATAAATGATTTTCAATAAATCATCAATTCAGCAATTGATAAAAATTAGGGTTTTGAGTTCAAGGTTCATAATTCCAGATTCAAACACTAAATTTTATGTTGATCCCATGATCAGCACTCTAATTAATTATACTTGGTTTGGTCGTCGGTATTTTAATTTAATATTTATTTGGTCACGCCCCCAATAATTCATCAAATGAGCAACATTTGCTCAGACGAGCAATATTTGCTCAGTCCATGAATATTGGTTCAACTATCAATATTCAATAATTCGAGCAACATTTGCTCAGACGAGCAATATTTTCTCAGACTAAGGAATATTGGTTCAACTATCAATATTCAACAATTCATCAAATGAGCAACATTTGCTCAGATGAAAAATATTTGTCTGCACTGAAGAATATTGGTTCATCTATCAATATTCAATAACTCATAAAATGAGCAACATTTGCTCGGACGAGCAATATTTGCTCAGTCCATGAATATTGGTTCAACTATCAATATTCAATATTTGTTCAGTCCATGAATATTGGTTCAACTATCAATATTCAATATTTCTGTAGTCCATGAATATTGATTATCAACATTCGACGATTTATCAAACGAGCAACATTTGCTCATACGAGCAATGTTTGCTCACTTTAACAACCAACATAATTATACCTCTGTCTCAACAGACATGTTCAATTCATGAGTCTCAGAACATTTTCAAAGTCACGTTCAACTCAGTAACACAAGGACTCATCGTCCCATAAAGTCAGCAACTGACTCCACAATCACGAGATGTCAATCGTGTCACATGGGGGGATATTAACTAGGGTTTTGGTCTGGCGATCTACGTCACGTGTGTTCATACACAGGATGAGAATGTGAGCAAGCCGTGCAATCAGTTGGAGGAGTTAGCAAAGTAGTGGATGGAAATTTAACCAAATCTCCACACGATGAGCAACTGGTTTCAATACGATTTTCACTTCCCCACTCTTTGACTCCAGCAACTGTCATACTTCATGGGATCATGGTGTTTTAAATTCAGCAATATAAAAATCCTCTGAATCATGATTGAAAAGGGGAAACAACATTCGTCTAGACAAGAATTTCTCGACAAGTTCACACAGACAATCTTTCGTCTACATGAACTCATCGTCTGAGCAATCACTCTCAACTGAGTAAATTCAATCATTCAGAACCTTCTTACGCAGAATACACAATATACCTACAATCTCGATCACCATTGATCTCACACATTTCTCAGCTTCCATCGTACAGATCAACCTATCCTCTCTTGTGACCGAATTGACTCTGGAACGACCATTGTCTTGGTTTAGGTCGGAGTCCTACAGATTGATCTCTCGAACTTAAAGCACTCCTTTCTTCCAGTGCATCTGTGTGATTTTGCTCGGCTAAAGGAGTATCCTTCGCACGGTCATGTCCTTAATTCCGTAAAAACCAGCAAATCGTTTTTCCCCATCTATAGATTAGCGACCACAGTGGAAGATCATTCTCTCGGTTGCAATCTCAGTATTCACAAGATGGTTGGTCTTAGGACTAATTCAACTGCTCCAAATCCAATCCAGAACCTTTCAAATAACGATACATCCGACGACACAGAAGGCGGAGAAATTACGACTCTGACTGAGTTGGAACGAATCCTGGAGATTCACACCAGAAACATGGATCTGATGAAAAATACAATGAACCACATACTCAATTTTCTCATCAAACTGATATCTGAGTTAGGCAGTATCTCCGCTTCCGAAGTCCCAGCACTGGGGACTGACTCGTCACATGGTGACCCTCAAACCAACAGTTTCACTACTTATGAGAAGACGGTGGACTAGGAGGTTGCACAGTTGGTCAAAACTTTGTGTGAGCTCTTACACTTTTCCAGAGAACAGCGTACAAACACGTTTGCTACACTCAATCGGATATCATCTGATGTGCAAGTAGCTTCGTTGTCTCCAGCAGTCGAAGAAATGTCCATGATGTATGAGCACTCAATCAACAATATCACCTTTGGAGAAGAAGACCGCATGGCCTATGAAGGCCATAACCGCGCCTTGTACGTGACAATTTTTATCAAAGACTCTGAATTCAAGAGGGATCTCGTTGATACATGCGCTTCCACAAATATCATTACCATGCGACTCTCAAAGCAGCCAAATTCCCACAGAATAAAATTGTTCGCCATCCCATCTTGATGACGGGATTTGAAGGAAGCCAGATCCATACATATGGATATGCATACATAGACCTGAGGGTAGGTCCTATTCAATCAAAGGCCAAATTTCACGTGATCGAGCAAGATCCTGATTACCACATGATACTTGGAAGACCGTGGCTCCATGACAATAAAGTGGTTCCTTCAACATATCATCAATGCATGAAAGCTCTGCTCAATAAAAAGATTGTTCGTATTGCGGCTTCATCATCTCCTTACGCTCCTGTCTATGACGCTGAATTCCTTGAGTCTTAGAAAGACATCCCTGAACCTCCCAGGAATATCTACAGTACTCCACTCCCGGAGTGAGAATCCATTGAGAAAGCTGCTGACAAACCATCGTCTTCAGGTACTAAACTGATCAAGTCATCTGCTACACCAGTCAAGCACTGTAAATATCAGACCACAACGCCGGGATCCAACTCCAAAGTTAGCCGAGATGCATAAGGGAGGGTCACATACCATCGGCGCAAAGATTAACAATTAACAGGGGAGAACAATGAAAAATCTCCCCGTCCTGAAGAATCATATTAGAGTGAACAATCACCTGATGAAGAATTTAAAGATGCTCCACGACAATTACAAGATGACGCTGATTCCACTACTGACGACCTTGAAACAATCAACATCAGGGCGGAGGATGATCCAAGGCCAATCTTGATTAGTTACGCATTATCACCCGAAGAGCGAGCGATACTGATAAGTCTGATAAAAGAATATCAGGATATCTTCTCTTGGACATACGAAGAGATGCCTGGTCTTGACGAAAAATTGGCCACTCATCATTTGCACATCACTCCTGGCTCCAAAGCTGTCAAGCAGTCGCCTAGGCAGTTCAGACACGAGGTTGAGGAGAAAATCAAGGTCGAAATTCAGAAACTACTAGCAGCAGGGTTTATCAAACCTATTCAACACTCAACATGGCTGGAAAATGTTGTTCCTGTCAAGAAGAAAAATGGCCAAATCAGATGTTGTGTTGATTTCAGAAACCTGAATAAATGTTGTCCAAAAGATGACTTTCCTCTACCCAATATTGACATGCTCGTTGATGAAACCAGTGGTCACGGTCACGGTATGTTCTCATTCATGGATGGTTACAGCGGATACAACCAGATCAAGATGTACGAACATGATGCCAACAAAACTGCGTTTCGTACTCCCATTGTGAATTTTCATTACACTATGATGCCCTTTGGATTAAAGAACGCATGCGCCACCTATCAACGGGCTATGACTGCTATATTCCATGACATGATGCATAAGCAAGTGGAAGATTATGTTGATGATGTGGTGGTGAAGTCGAAGACTCGAGCATCCCACTTAGAAGTTGTGAGACAAGTTTTCGAAAGATACAGAGAATACAAATTAAAGATGAATCCTCTAAAATGTACCTTTGGTGTCTCCTCCGGAAAGTTTCTAGGATTCCTGGTCACTGCAGAAGGAATCAAAGTCGATCCAGACAAAACGAAAGCCATTAATACCATGCCTCCTCCACGCACTGTGAAAGAACTCCAGAGTTTTATGGGCAAGGTAAATTATATTCGACGCTTCATTCTTGGACTGGCTCAACTCATTGCTTCATTTACCCCTTTGTTGAAGAAAGGAACAAGTTTTACATGGATAACTATCCAACAAGAAGCGTTCCAGAAAATAAAGAAAATATTGTTATCACCTGATGTCATGAAATCTCCAGTGCAAGGACGTCCACTGATACTTTACACAGCTTCCAGTGATGTCGCTATTGGAGCACTTCTTGCTCAAGAAGACGAAGAAGAGATCGAACGACCGATCTACTACTTCAGCCGTACGATAAGAGATGCTCAACTCAGATACCCGAAAGCTGAGATAGCATTCCTAGCATTAGTGCATGCAATCCAGAAATTCAGACACTATTTGCTATCCAACAGAGTCATGCTTGTTTCCAAAGCTGACCTTATAAAGTTTTTACTATCAAAGCCATCCTTGATAGGGAGACCAGCAAAGTGGCTACTTCATATGTCATAATTCGACATATCTTGTGTACCGCCTAGAGCAATCAAAGGCCAAGCAGTTGCCGACTTACTAGCTTCTTTCCCAGGTAAAGACACGACAACATTACATGAAGATGTACCTGGTGAGTTTCCAGAAATCTTAGTTATCAAAGAAGAGGCGTGGCTCTTATACTTTGACGGGTCCGCCACTCCTAGAAACGACACTGGAGGAGCGGGCGTGGTGCTGGTGTCTCCATATGGTGAAGTTTTCTCACATTCATTTAAACTGGATTTTCACTGCACCAACAATTCAGCAGAATACGAGGCTTTCTTATTAGGTTTGTCCCTGGCCAAGAAAGCAGGAGCAACACATCTTGAGATAAGAGGAGATTCGAAACTACTGGTTAATCAAATGAATGGAGCATACTCTCTCAAAGAAATCACACTCGCCTCATTCAGAGCTGAAGCTCAGCGGATATTAGCTCATTTTGCTGATGAACAATTGTCCATACTGGACGAACTAACAACAGGCATGCTGACTACCTAGAAACCCTCGCTTCTAAACTTCAATTCGAAGGGGCAGAGAAAATAATCACGGTACAAATGCGTACTGTGTCATCTACCTGGCTTGCTAAAGTCGAAGATATTCAAGCAAACGATTGGCGGGCACCTATTGTTCATGAATTGAGCAATTCTATTTCAGAAGGGAAAGTCATCCTCAAGGAACTAAAGAATTATTTCTTGCTTCATGGAGCATTATGATATCGGAATCCTGATGGGTGTTTATCACCATGCCTCGGTAACGACGAAGCGGGCGAGCAACTCATACACATACATGAAGAGATCTGCGGACAGACGTTGGTGGTGACACTTTATAGAAAGATGCAACGGATGGGGTACTATTGGCCTTCTATGGAGGCTCAGTCAAGAGCTCTGCAAAGATCTTGTCCCAATTGTCAGACGCCTCCTCATCATTTAGAAGCTTTGACAGGCCATCACAATGGGGACTGGAGGGAGACTTACATCAAGTACCTTCGCGACAATGAGTTACCTCCGGAAAAGAAATAAACGAGTAAGCTCATTCAGAGAGCCAAAAGATTTGTCTTTCTTGATGAAATCTTATACCGCAAAAGTTTTGGCGGGACTTTACTAAGATGCTTAGCTGGGCATGAAGTCCCAGAAATTCGGAAAGAGATGCACGATGGAGAACATCAAGGAAAAAAGAAATTATTTCTCCAAGTTCATGAGAAATATTATTGGCCGACCATGGAAGATGATGCAGCTGCACACGTTCAGAGATGTCATCAATGCCAAGTCCATGGTAATATCATCCACACTCCTTGTCTTCCATTGAATTCTGTGAACATCCCATGGCCTTTCTATAGCTGGGTACTGGATATCATCGGGAAAATCAATCCAGCATCTTCGAAGCAGCACGAATACATCATCACCGCGACTGAGTATTTCACCAAGTGGGTTGAAGTTATTTCTCTTCGAAGTACTACTGGAGTCACAATTGCAGCCTTCATCAAAGAATACATAATATGCAGATTCGGTGTTCCTAAATACATAGTCACCGATAATGGAACTCCTTTTTGCCAACAAGCACGTGACAGAATTTCTCGAGGAATACGGCATCAAACAAGTTTTCTCCGCGCCATATTATCCCCAAGGAAACAGACAAGCAGAGAGCACCAACAAAAATTTGATCTGGATTCTCAGCTGAACAATTCATGATAATCCTCGAACGTGGCATGAACAATTGCCTATGGCTTTGTGGGCTTATCGAACTGCGCCAAGGAGCTTGATCGGGACTTCACCATATTCCCTCGTCTACGGAGCTGACGTCGTACTTCCAGCAGAAATCAAAATTCCTTCAGCAAGGATCGCAATATCCAGTGGAGTACAATGGGATGAAGCCGAAGTGTCCAATTCAAGAATTGCTGAACTAGACATGCTCGAGTCAAGAAGGGCTAAGGTAGAAAAATATGTGGAAGCATACAAACAAAGGATCTCCAGATCTTACAACAAAATGGTAAGACTTCGAACATTCCAAGTAGGAGATTTGGTGCTAAAGACAGCAAAACACATTCAACAAGATATGTCTGCTCCTAAGTTCTCTCCGAAATGGGAAGGACCATATGTCATCATCAAGGCAGTGTCCAGTGGATATTACAAGATCCTAGCTATTGATGGAGGAGTGGAAGGAAATATCATCAACGGTAAATGGCTCAAAGCATATTATACCTGATCCATAGAAAACCCTTATCTTTTCATCATTTCAAGCATTCCTCAAAATATAATTTATATTACTCCAAAGAGTATGCAAAATGCTCCTTTATTCATTAAACATTTCATAAATGAGCAAAAAAATCTTTTCATACCATGATCAATTATTCTGCCTAAAGAAAAACCTAAACCTATTCAACAATCATAAATGCTCACTCAGAGTAAACCATGTAGAAGAGAGTAATTTTTATAGACAGCCATGTCAAGCTTCTTTTCAAAGTTTTGGGTCTTCACCTTCAAGTCCTGGACAGCTTTCTGAACTCTTGCTGATTCTAAGGCGAGTGCCTTCTCCTCTTCCAAGAAAATAATTGTGGTAAAAATTGCATCAGCAGCAGCCGCTGCCCTGTCGATTTTGATCATCTCGATTCGACGGCGGAGCCAACTCACGTTGAACCTCAAGGTCTCGTAATTCGAGATCATGTCATACCACCTATGAAGTTCATGATTCTTGACATCTCGCAGATTCATCTCGTTCATCTCTTCGATGATCGGTAACAGTCCGACCACCGTAGTCAGAAGGGTTGGGAGAAAGCCTCTCCATACTTCCGTCGTAGCAATATGCCCGTACCGTCTCCAAATTTTAGTGTACAGAGGTGCGTGACATTTGGGAATGACGAATCCACCGACGACTTTATTATTTGGGCTTGTATTAATCATGGGAGCTTCAAAGGGGAGTCCAGATGTTGGATATTCATGAACGCGGGCTCTAATCACAGCCTCCAAGGAATCAGTAGAGTCTTCGTCAACACGGTTGCTACTATCGTCAACCATGACCACTGACTCCTCGTTCCTCCTCTTTCCAGCATCAACAACAACGTGCACATCAACCTGTGGTAAAGAAGTTTGCAATTTCAAATAAAGATTGGATAAACCGTTGAGTAGAACTTCAATCAAGAAATCATAGAATTACTCGCAGATGTTCCGGCTTCAGTATGAGCTGACCTATACAGGGCAGGGGCTCTAACAGTCCGCTTGGGTCTCGAATTATGAGAAGAAGATGTATTCTTCTGATTATCATGTAACAAATTATTTTCCTATGATCAATAACTCTGATCAAATGGAGATGAAGAAAATATACAACTTACTGAGATGGACGCTTCCACTTCATGCTTCGACTGAGGTTCGTTTCGAGAAGACGTACTACTGCTAAACATAGCGACGAAAGGTATGATAATCAAAATTTTCTATGCGCTATGAAACTAACTCAGGAACAGAAGAAGTATTTGTGTAAATGCTAAACCCTAAGTCTTGGAGATATATATGAGATACGGCGGATGCTTATCTTCTGTGAGTAGTCAATTCAGTTGCGATTTTTACTGAAACCCTAAGTTTCAAACAAGATCAATACCGGAGACGCGGAGGAAAATAACGTTCTGGGGACTGACCAAAGACGGATATAGTCAGAAATCCACACGACCTTGTGTGTGTCACATGTTTTCAACATATGCGGCGTACCATAATATTTTGCAGAAGGAAACCGCCAAGACAAGTCCAAAAGGATCATGATGGGTTTTGGTGCATGAGCATTGGCTCATTCTGTTTGATTCAATCAAGAAGAACCGACATTATTAAAAGGATTTCTCATTCAAAAGGAAAATCTTAATACTGAAGTGAAGCTATTCAAATAAAGAAGATGTCTACTACGAAGGATTAGAAAACATTCAAATGTTTAAGTAAGATCAGGAGTAAAGATACTCGTCAGATTCATCCGAGTTATCGGATTTATCATATTCATCATCATTATCCTTCTCAGAATCCTCTTCTTCGTCGGAGTCACTATCAGGGCCATTAATGAAGTTTGGATGGATATTAGGATCGTCCGAGTCCTCTTCCGCTTTATCCTCGACTCGTTTCGCAATCTCTCTGAGTTCTCTGGTACGAAGATCTGGCTTAATCTTGTGATCCCGTGGCACCCACACTGGTTCATCTTCTGAAGCATCAGAGTCGGAAGGTACACCGTCAGCAAATCGACGTCTTTCCTCAACCGCTAGTATTCGGCGCCGGGTTCGATCCTTTCTACGCTGACGGTCGTTCGCCTCATCATCCTCGGTTTTTCTCTTCATAAGCTCAGCATAAGTGACTCTGCGGTCATTAAGGGGTATGTTAGGATTTGCCCCCTCAGCGTGATTTGTCTTAGTTTTCGATTTGGCTGCAGAAGCTTTGAAATCCTCGTCAGAAGAGCTAGAGGAATAACTATAATCATAATCGCTGCTACTGGAAGTCACCATTTTCTGGAACTAGGAGCATAAAATTATGGACATGCTGATAATAAATCCACTACAAAAATAGTAATCCTTAACTCTTACCTTTTTACAATTCCACTAACAATAGTGACGGTAGTGCAAGAGTTAACACTTTAAAATTGCTTGAATCTGCAAAAACGAACAAAAACTTTAGCACCCGATTTTTCATAAAATCATGAACATAATTTTCATCGTGTGAACAGTCACGACCAGGTTATGAAAATTTACATGAAAGAAATATTTTATCATAAATATTTATTTACTTTAATGATTGCTCAAAATCATATTTTATTTTGTCAACATATATATATATATATATGCATGTTAGATATATATATATGCGAGAACTATTCATATATATTTTTCATGAAAAATATATTTCACGTGAGCAAAAATCACATAAAAATTTAAAAAAAAATCGTGACCAGGTCACGGTTTTACAAAAAAAAAAAAGAGGAAATAAAAATCTCTTTTCCTTCGTGCAAGCATCTTTCTTTGAAACGGAGGTTTATTTCGATTTTATGAAAATTTCACACCTTTTAAGATGAAGTTTTGGTTTCCATGAAAGCTCATAAACAAAATTTCATCACTGGGCACAGGTTTATTTCAAAAGAAAAATATCTCTCAAGCTAGAGATTGTTGCTAGTCTCTTGAACTAACGATCGAACGGACAAAAGTTTAATAAAACAATGGTTTTCAATAAAACTCACACTCATATATACACATGTATAAAATTTTAATATGATCAAAGCATGAACAACTCATGAAATCAGCAAGCAAAAAAAAACACTCATCGGTCGGCATTGGCCGGACGGTGGTCGGACGGCGCCGGCTATCGACTGCTCCGGTGGAAATCTCTCTGCTCCACCCTGATGGCGTGAAGGTGATGAAGAGATGAAGGTAGTGGTCATGGAAGAAAATAAAATAAAGGGGGATTAATTCCCTTTTATATCAATTTTTATTTCCAAAACCTAATTTCACAAGGATTTCCTTTTCGGGCCCGTCCCGTGAATCCTAAACCAACCAAGGTTCCACCACCAAATCAGCGGTTCTACACCAATTTATGTTCATTGGGTGACGCTATATTATTCCACCGAGGTTTTCATTCAAACCATGGTTTGCTCATTCAGTCAAAATCCGGTGACGTCTTATCTTATGACTAAGTTCACTTACTTATTTTATCTACAACTGGAAACTCACAATTCAGTGCTGACTAAGGAACATGACTGTCCCTAACTAAGCAGGGGACTTAATGTAGATAGTGGATTTTCGACAAAGGTTAAAATCGTAAAACCATAATTATACATGCTCCTGATCCAACAATCAGATGAGTATTGAGGCTCATGTCTCTCATTGAAGCATGAAATCTCATGCCATAAAATCTTTGACTGAGAATGCTGTCTCTCGGAGTATATGAAAATGTGTAGTCTCTTAGCTGAGGCAACGGCACATCCCATGAATACTGAGCAATTTCAGTAATTATTTCTATATAGAATCGAAAGATTGGACGGCTCCAAGACAGCATGCCTGCTAGTATAGAGCAATAACGTCTTCAGGATGCACCAAGGTTTTCCCTGAATATATAAGAGAAATATGACGTTTCAACAACCTCATATCTCTCAATTCTCAGATAATTAATGGTCCTAGACAACATGCCTGCTAGTATAGAGCCATCAATTAATTATCTCTAATCGTTAACTGAATATTCGGCAGTATTCTATGATTTTTCGTAATATTTCGTCACTTCAATTCATGGTTCTTCCCAGCAGAATTCCACGGCTTAGTGATAAATATTCAACGTACGGGAATCTGAGCAACTATCGAGTAAGCCCCGACTAAAATGATGCAAGTGTATTCAACAATAATGCACAAACGAGTACCTGAATGCACGAACGAGCATTCCAAAACACGAAGGAACGATGAACCTATGCAAAATAGGAAGAAAATAATAAATAATAAAATATTAATCAAGGCGCTAGGGGTCTAGGCCCACCGGCCGGTCGTGTCGTGGCCAGTCCCACACCCAATTTTATATTTTATCATATTTTATTATTTCTATTGCTCTCATGAAAATCTCTTCATTTGAGCAAATATCCTTTGTTTCATGAAAAAACTCCTTGAATTCATAAAATTTCCCTCAACTCACGAAAAATAATAAAAAATTTGGGAAACTCGTGGGACCGATCCCTAGCCGGTCCCACACACCCCTAATTTTATTATTTTAATATTATTTATTTCCTCATCCCATGAAGATTCCTTGATTTCATGATATTTCTCTCAACTCATGAAAAATAATATAAAATTAAAGAAAACTCATGGGACCGGGTTCATTGGCCGGCCGACCATGCCATAGCCGTGGCCGGTCCCACATGCCCGTGTCTTATTATTTTAATATTGTTTGTTTCCTCATCTCATGAAAACTCCTTGATTTCAACAAAATTCCTTGGTTTCAACAAACTCTTTGGTTTCAGGATATTTTCATAAAATCATGAAATATATTATAAAATTAGAAAAAGTGTCTTGGGACGGGATCTTCGGCCGGCCGGCCATGCCTTGGCCATAGCCGGTCCCACACTTCATGATTCCTTCATTTTTTATTATTTTCCTTCATCTCATGAAGTTTTCACGGTTTCAGCAAAATCTCTGATTTCTTCTTATTTTCTCAAAATGTTGCTCGCGGACACTTTGGTGACGTGAGCACGTTACCTTGACCGACCAAGGTTGACTCTTTGGTTTGCAAGGAGCCAGTCCCATGTACTTTTCAAGATTTGACCTAATTTGCATAATTGCACGTATTAGGTCCAAAACTCTTCCAAACAACTTGGAACTTCATAAAAATGATCAACAGACGATCCCATGACCAACCAAGGCCGGTTTCATGATTCCATGGTCGGTCTCTCATCTCTTCATAGTTAGGTTTTAACACCTAATTCTGAAATGAGCATTATTTTTCAGCAACAAATGATTAAACCATCATTTAATCATCCTTTCACCAATTGGTCTTCAGGAGACTTTGGTATTTTCCTCACTTGAGCATATGGGCGTTACATGGTCGATTCATCATCCCATGTAGCCGGTCCCTCCTTCATTTAATAAATGGTTTTCAATAAATCATCAATTCGGCAATTGATCAAAATTAGGGTTTTGAGTTCAAGGTTCATAATTCCAGATTCAAACACTAAATTTTATGTTGATCCCATGATCAACACTCTAATTAATTATACTTGGTTTGGTCTCCGGTATTTTAATTTAATATTTATTTGGTTACGCCCACAATAATTCATCAAATGAGCAACATTTGCTCAGACGAGCAATATTTGGTCAGTCCATGAATATTGGTTCAACTATCAATATTCAATAATTCGAGCGACATTTGCTCAAACGGGAAATATTTGCTCAGACTAAGGAATATTGGTTCAACTATCAATTTTCAACAATTCATCAAATGAGCAACATTTTCTCAGATGAACAATATTTGTTCGCACTGAAGAATATTGGTTCAACTATCAATATTCAATAATTCATCAAATGAGCAACGTTTTCTCGGACGAGCAATATTTGCTCAGTCCATGAATATTGGTTCAACTATCAATATTCAATATTTGTTCAGTCCATGAATATTGGTTCAACTATCAATATTCAATATTTGTTCAGTCCATGAATATTGATTATCAATATTCGACGATTTATCAAACGAGCAACATTTGCTCATACGAGCAATATTTGCTCACTTTAACAACCAACATAATTATACCTCTGTCTCAACAGACATGTTCAATTCATGAGTCTCAGAACATTTTCAAAGTCACGTTCAACTCAGTAACACAGGGACTCATCGTCCTATAAAGTCAGCAACTGACTCCACAATCACGAGATGTCAATCGTGTCACATGGGGGGATATTAACTAGGGTTTTGGGCTGGCGGTCTACGCCACATGTGTTCATACACACGATGATAATGTGAGCAAGCCGTGCAATCAGTTGGAGGAGTTAGCAAAGTAGTGGGTGGAAAGTTAACCAAATCTCCGCACGATGAAAAATTGGTTTCAACACAACTTTCACTTCCCCATTCTTTGACTCCAACAACTGTCACACTTCATGGGATCATGGTGTTTTCAATTCAGCAATATAAAAGGCCTCTGAATCATGATTGAAAAGGGGAGACAACATTCGTCTAGACAAGAATTTCTCGACAAGTTCACACAGACAATCTTTCGTCTACACGAACTCATCGTATGAGCAATCACTCTCAACTGAGTAAATTCAATCATTCAGAACCTTCTTAAGCAGAATACACAACACACCTACAATCTCGATAACCATTGATCTCACACATTTCTCAACTTCCCTCCTACGGATCAACCCATCCTCTCTTGTGACCGAATTGACTCTGGAACGGCCATTGTCTTGGTTTAGGCCGGAGTCCTAGAGATTGATCTCTCGAACTTAAACCACTCCCTTCTTGTTGTGCATCTGTATGAGGTTAAAGATTTTCTAGGTTCAAGGAGTCTCCTCCGCACGGTCATCTCCTTAATTCTGTAAAAACCAGCAAATCGTTTTTCCCCATTTACAGTGTTGAGCTGTGAAATTTCCTCAACATTCACCGCTGTGTTTCCGGGCAAACTGCCTCAACACATTTTTTTCCTCTTGGTATTGAGGCGTTCTAATTCCTCAACAATCACTACTGTGTTGTCATGCATACCGTCTCAATACATTATAGTGTTGACGGCTCCACCACCTCAACACTCGTCTTTGCATTCAAGGCTCGCTGCACCAACACTACGTGGCACTTATACTCCGTGGCCAATACAGAAGCACGCCAGCACATAGATTGTAGACTGCTCATACCTCTTGCCAAAGGTCAATCGAATTTTCCTGGTAATCTTCTCATGTCTTGCCTTTTCGATTTTTATCCTCGTCTGTCACCATCTCATGCTTACCCCGCAACAATGCCACTGTTACGAGTTAAGCATGGGACTTAATGTTGATGGTGGTTTTTAGCTTAGGGTTAAAATCATAAAACCTTGCATATGATGTGACGTCACTCTGTAAGGAAACAAATCCGTGAGTGCTAACCTCTCAGCTGGCATATTTATTGAGCCGTTCAATCTACATGAAATTTATCCAGACTGGCGCATATAGCAACCATCCAAGACGTTCTGTAAATTTCGGCGCCTTGCCTATATTCACTTAACATAAGTTCCTTTGAATTCCTTCTATGCAATGTTTCCCGGCAGAACCCTTAATATTGATATGGCATGACAATTTGTGTTTAGTCGCAGCAGAGTAACACGAATTTCCAAATATCAAGGATAAGGTCTTTTGCATAAGGTATTCAATCAGAAAAGCATGCTGCTCTCTGGGAATGAACTTAAAAGAACTCTGTGTCAACACATAGAATTCAATCAATTGCACTAACTAACTTGAAAAAGTTAGGGTTTTGCGTCTCGCGCAGTATATCAGACCTTGCTTGTCGAAATTAAGCCTAGGCAAACTAGGTAATTAATCCGCCATGGATTAAGAGGTGGAAAACCTTGCCCATAGTCAGAAAATAGGGAGTCGTAGCAGCAAAGGGAGGCGTTTCCATGCCTTGGAGCCACTTTCCATTCGCCACACCCCATCCGAAAACTGGCCCTATTTCCCTCGACTAATCAGGTCATCACACACACATAAGTTGTGGTTGGGCCCATATTTGCCGCCCCATTTCCCATTGAACAATCAGGTCGCTCTAAAGCCGCCATACACTCACCAGAAGTGTAGCCACGCCCATGCTTGGACGGACCTCTTTTAATCGACCAATCAGGTCGCTCTAAATCCGCCACACTCTCACCAGAAGTGTAGCCGCGCCTTATGTTTGGCCGACCCCTTTTCTTGTCCAATCAAGTCGCTCTAAACTTACCACCATACATTAAAGGCCAAACGCACCCTGCCGCGCCACCATACTAAACTGGCAAGACAAATGCGCCCTACCACAACAACATATTGATCGACATGCCAACATACCACTCTGCCGCGGTAACATGCCACTTCGTGGCAACCTGCCATTAATAGCGCCCCATGTGCTAACCTACCTCCTGTTCATGGCCAACGCCATGCAAATCTTAAGATTAGGGTTTCCGGGTCAAAATCCCGCCTATGCATTAACCAAAGCCCTAATCTTCAGTCGTGGCACAAATCCTGTCACTTCGACCCCACAACATGCCACGAGCCGTGTGGGACCCGGGAAGCCCTAGGGTTGGCACCATATCTTAGCCACCCACGACAATCCCTACTCCAGT
Source organism: Papaver somniferum (assembly GCF_003573695.1). NCBI lineage: Eukaryota > Viridiplantae > Streptophyta > Magnoliopsida > Ranunculales > Papaveraceae > Papaver > Papaver somniferum. The sequence continues at coordinate 53,566,656 of NC_039365.1, forward strand.
GGTCGTTTCCACATGATGGCCTTGCCATAACTCCTTTGGCATAGCTATGACGCCATTTGCACAGAAGTATCGCCATGTCGCGGCTGCATGCCACACGCACCAATTAGCTATGACGTTTCCTAGAGGGATGGGATTGATGTGGCAACATGGACAATGTTTCCACGCCACATTTGGGTCCAACACCATGTATCCAAACCCTAGCATTGGCCATGCCGCAAAACCCTAACCTTGGCCACGACGCCAAACCCTAGCCTTGGCCATGCCGCCAAGCCCTAACTTTGGCCACAGAGCCAAATCTTAGCTTTTTCCACGCTACAACGCCACAGGCGTGGCCATGCCACAACGCCACTGGCATGCCACTATACCATGACTACTAACACGCCGCTATGTCGCGGATACTAGCATGTTGCCATGCCACGGCTACGCCACTGGCATGCCGCTATACCATGGCTCCACCAGGCGCTACTCCGCTATACAACAAAATGCGGCCATAGTCAATGGCCATCCTTCCTCATGAGATGCAATCTCGGCCATCCAAGATCGTCACCGAACTGACAAACTTGTGGCAAGTTTTAGGCGAGCGGCTGCCTAAATCTAGTGGCCATAGCTACGCCAGGAGCCACTTGCACCACCGTGGCACTGACATGCACGATCTATACCAGTCATGCACATTTCCACTGGCATATACAAAAATGCCACCGCGCCATTATCGGGAACCAACACAAGGTAGCCATAATCAACGACTACCCTCCTTCATGAGATACGATCTCAGCCATCGAAGTTCGCCACCAAACTGACAAACCTGTGGCAAGTTTTAGGCGACTAGCCAAAACGAGCCTAATAGCATTACATGCTATTTTCTTGCGGAAAGTCCCTTGACTTTGACTTGCCACACGTAGCGAAGTGCTACATGTTTTCCACGAAAACACTCGAGACATCAAACATGTTACAAACTGTGGATGCTCATTAGGGTATTGGTCTGGCGGTTTACAACGTGCGGCGTGCAATGCTCCCGTTACAAGAAAGTGTCATGAAGTGGGACAATTAGTGGTGGTAAAAAGTAACGATGTAAACGAATACATTTCCTTCATCATGGAAGCATAATGTCTGACGGTTACACTAATTCACTTCCTTCATCATGGAAGCATAACGTCTGACGGTTACACGTTACTCTTTTCTTCCACCACTCAATAGTTTCACTTCCTATGAGACCAGGGTATGTTTCAATATGACTTGTATAAATAAGCTTCACCTATTTTCACCAAACAACAAGTTTGGGTCGGCAACAACGCAGTATCTTCAGCTGGTAGCTTTCCATTCTGCTAGCCCGTTCTACTTTCAGATACAAGTCATAGAAAACTATACCATCAGAATCAACTATTCTGGTCTCAACACTCTCTTCGCTTCCTTCCCTAAGACCAATACTTCTCCTTCACTTTGTGACCGAAGCAAGCCTGGAACGGCCATTTCTTGGTTTAGGCCAGGATTGTAAAGATTGATCTCTCGAATCAAAAGTACTCCCGTGCGGTGCATTGTTTAGGGTTTAAATTCGTTTCTCATCTACACACCAAAAATTACCAAAATCAGCAGAAACGGTTTTCACCCACAAATAATTGGCGACCACAGTGGGAGATTAATCTCTCGGTTGCAATACCTATTTCCAATTTCATTTTTCAATTACAATTTAAAGATGGTAGAGATATGGTCCGGGTCAGCAACAAACCATGATGCCACAGGCGCTGAAAATGCTCTTGATATCAACGTTCCTTCCAGTGACATCAATGTACCACCTGTCAGCATGATCAACACCTGCGGCGCTGCAGACTCTAACACCAATCAGCGACGTAGGAAACGTTCCCTCAGGAATTAAACCTCCGATCTCCATAGCCAAAGACGCTGCCGCCACCCCTATTGTTTCTTCAAGTGTGATGCTTCCAGTCATCACCAGAGCTGTTGTCACTCCACCATCAGGACGAGAGACCGAAGGAGCCAGAGGAGGCCAACCCCTTATTACCATTGTTGATTTTATGGAAATACAAGAAGTTTTGCTAAGGCTCGGACGGACATGGACACAACTCAAAAGGAGCGAAACGATGAACATCCGAATGATTAATCAAGGGATTCAGAATTCGGGCGTTAGATTGTCATAAACCAAATGTGACCGAACATCAATTGGTAGAGTTGTGCATTAATGCTTTCTGGGCACTCTATTCACAAAACCATGTAATCTATGATGGAGAATGTGTTCTAGATTTATATTATTTCTCCAAGGTGCAGCAACGAGATATATTTTCAAGCTCTCAGCCGCATTGCGTGGGCGCTTCGAACTTTGCTCCAGGAATCGCTTCAACGTCTCATATACAAAAGCCACTCCTCTTAAACATTCTCTCGAGAAGCCGCTCGACTTTAATGTTTACACTTTTTGGTCCATATCTCCAAAGCTCGTGGTCGTGGACAGTTTACTCGCTTACGCATCCAGCCAATCCATTTTGATTCCATGGACGCCCATGAAACTTCTGCCAACCTATTTTGTTTCCACGACAATGTAGTCTCTTCGGATCACGTCTACTGCCAAGAACTGTTGCCGCTCATTTGTTGATATCAGTCAGAGGTTTACCGTAACAACAACCACTACAAAGGTAATACGTACTTCACCATATTCTAGTTTCACATGGAAGAAGTATTAGAGTCGCCAGTAAGGATGCAAGATGATATCTTTATCATGGTCAACTCACCAACCACTACAAAGAAACGTGTAAACCAAACTTAGGGACTGAGGCTCTACATGGAATCCTTCATTATCAAAGCTCAGGAGACACGGTCAACCCAAAGTCATAACCACGACAAGGTCATCTACTCTTCAAGGGTGTAGCGTAATAATATCATCACCTCTCTGTATATAAGGCGCCCTCAACACTTTACGAGGCCGCAGCGGATCTCAAGCCTGCTCGGAGAAAACAATTTCAGAAACTAAAGAGAAGCGCGACTGGGGACTGCTCATTGCAGTCCATCCTGACAACCATCAAAGACTCTAAACGCAAGCCACAAAGATAAATCCACATATCCGGATACAAAAACAATTTAATGCTCGCATTACCACCGCTAACAAATGACGAAGAGGAGCCAGATGCTGCAGATGAAAGCACGAGGAACACCAGTCGCTCAACCTACGAACGCTCCATGGCTCCAGCATTCCGTGCTCAAGCCAACTCTCCATGGATCCAGCACTCCGTGGTCGAGACAACTCTCCATGGATCCAGCACTCCGTTGTCAATCCAACTCTCCATGACTCTAGCACTTTATGGTTAAGTTAGCGCCAATGCTCCAGCATTCCGTGATCCATCCAGCAAGTCTTCCAAGTGCCATTTCCACCGTTCCACGGACTGAAGCCATCAGCGCCACCATCACCATTTGAAGCCAAAGTTCCGGCGATATCATCACCGCTTAGTAGCCAAAGTTCCAGTGCCATCATCACCGTTTGGTAGCCAAAGTTCCAGCGCTATCATCATCGCTTGGTAGCCAAAGTTCCAGTGTCATTATCACCATTTGGTAGCCAAAGTTCCAGCGCCATATTTTCACCATTCCACGGACTGAAGCCAGTTTCATTATTCCGCAGATTGAAGCCAGTTTCACCTTTCCATGGACTGGAGCCAGTTTCACTATTCCATGGACTGAAGCCAGTTTCCACCATTTCGAGCAAGCATCGCCATTCTGAGGTCAGCAACGCCATCTCTGCACATCCAAGATTGAAGCGCCATCTCTGCCAGGGTTGCAATGCATTCCACTGTTCCACGAACCAAAGCCATTGGCGCCCTCTATGCCATTTCTATGTTTGGGCCATCCAACAACGTTATCATTACCGTTCCATGACTAAGGTAGCAACGTCAGCATCACCGGTTCATGGAAGAAGTTGCAGCGCCAAGACCGGCACTACGGGGCCAAGCCAGAAATATGTCAAGCCACCAGTGCAAAGATTATGAATTACTCATACCTCCTGCCAAAGGGGACTGAAGTAAGCTATAATTGGGGACTGAAGCCTTCTTCAGGTTTAGAAGTTTAAACGCAGTCACCACCTTACCAGGAATGTAACGGAAGCACATCTTCCACGAGAAAATAAGCTCAAGATAATTACACATGGGGACTTTTGTCACGCTGCTTACTCACGGGAGAGCCTGATACACCTAAATCCCAATCATGCGCGAAGGACATGCCTAGCAGACACAGAGCTAAGTAACTATCCTTAAACTAAATGTTTTATATATATTACGCATATCAAACAAATTTTAAATCTCTTAGTGTTGAGACGTGAAGATTCCTCAACACTCACCGCTGTGTTTCCAGGCAAACTGTCTTAACACTTTTTTTTTCCTCTTAGTGTTGAGATGTATAAATTCCTCAACAATCACTACTATGCTGCTAGGCATGCTTCCACAACACATCATTCCCTCTTAGTGTTGAGACATGTAAATTCCTCAACGCTCACTACTGTGTTGCTAGGCATGCTTCCTCAACACACCATTCCCTCTTGGTGTTGAGACGTGTAAATTCCTCAACGCTTGCTACTGTGTTGCTAGGCATGCTTCCTCAACACATCATTTCCTCTTAGTGTTGAGACGTATAAATTCCTCAACACATCCTTCCTCTTAGTGTTGAGACGTGTAAATTCCTCAACGCTCGCTACTGTGTTGCTAGGCATGCTTCCTCAACACATCATTTCCTCTTAGTGTTGAGACGTATAAATTCCTCAACACTCACTACTGTGTTGCTAGGCATGATTCCTCAACACATCATTTCCTCTTAGTGTTGAGACGTATAAATTCCTAAACACTCACTATATTGTTGCTAGGCATGCTTCCTCAACACATCCTTCCTCTTAGTGTTGAGACGTGTAAATTCCTCAACACTCACTATTGTGTTGTCAGGCATACTGTCTCAATACATTTTTCCTCTTAGTGTTGAGACGTTTAAATTTCCTCAATACTCACCGTTGTGTTGTCAGGCAAACTGCCTCAACACATTTTTCCTCATAGTATTGAGACGTGAAATTTCCTCAACACTCACCACTGTGTTGCCGGGCAAACCACCTCAACACATTTTTTTCCTTTTGGTGTTGAGGCGTTCAAATTCCTCAACACTCACTACTGTGTTGTCATGCATACTGTATCAATACATTATAGTGTTGATGTCTCCACCACCTCAACACTCGTATTTGCATTCAAGTCTCGCTGCACCAACACTACGTGGCACCTATACTTCGTGTCCAAGACAGAAGCGCGCCAGCACACAGATTGGAGACTGCTCATACCTCTTGCCAAAGGTCAATCGAACTTTCCTGGTAATCTTCTCATGTCTTGACTTTTCGATTTTTATCCTCTTATGTCACCATCTCATGCGTACCCCGCAACAATGCCACTGTTACGAGCTAAGCATGGGACTTAATGTTGATGGTGGTTTTTAGCTTAAGGTTAAAATCACAAATCCTTGCATATGATGTGATGTCACTCTGTAAGGAAACAAAGCCGTGAGTGCTAACCTCTCAGCTGGCATATTTATTGAGCTGTTCAATATATCTACATGAAATTTATCCAGACTGGCGCATGTAGCAACCATCCCAGACGTTCTGTAAATTTTGGCGCCTTGCCTATATTCACTTAACATAAGTTCCTTTGAATGCCTTCTATGCAATGTTCCCCGGATGAACCATTAATGTTGATATGGAATGAAGATTTGTGTTCACTCGCAGCAGAGTAGAACGAATTTCCAAATATCAAGGATAGGGTCTTTAGCATAAGGTATTCAATTAGAAAAGCATACTGCTCTCTGGAAATGAACTTAAACGAACTCTGTGTTAACACATAGAATTCAATCAATTGCCCTGACTAACTTGCAAAAGTTAGGGTCTTGCGCCTCTCGCAGTATATCAGACCTTACTTGTCGAAATTAAGCCTAGGCAAACTAGGTAATTAATCCGCCATGGATTATGAGGTGCAAAACCTTGCCCATAATCAGAAAATAGGGAGATGCAGCAGCAAAGGGAGGTGTGGGGATGCCTTGGCGCCACTTTCCATTGGCCACGCCCCATCCTAAAACCGGCCCTATTTCCCTCGACCAATCAGGTCGCCACACGTACATAAGTTGTGGTTGGGTCCATAATTTCCGGCCCCATGTCCCATCGACCAATCATGTCGCTCTAAAGCCGCCACACTCTCACCAGAAGTGTAGCCACGCCCATGCTTGGACGGCCCTCTTTTAATCGACCAATCAGGTCGCTCTAAAGTCTCCACACTCTCACCAGAAGTGTAGTCGCGCCTTATGTTTGGCCGGCCCCTTTTCTTGGCCAATCAAGTCGCTCTAAACTTACCACCATACATTAAATGCCAAACGCACCCTGCCGCGCCACCATACTAAATTGGCAAGACAAACGCGCCCTACCACAATAACATATTGATCGACATGCCAACATACCACTCTGCCGCGGTAACATGCCACTTCGTGGAAACCTGCCATAAATAGCGCCCTATGTGCTAACTTACCTCATGTTCATGGCCAACGCCATGAAAAGCTTAAAATTAGGGTTTTCGGGTCAAAAGCACGTCTATACATTAACCAAAGCCCTAATTTTCATCCGTGTCACAAATCATGTCACTTCGACCCCACAACATGCCACGAGCCGTGTGGGACCCGGGAAGCACAAGGGTTGGCGCCATCTCATAACCACCCACGGTAATCCCTATTCCAGTGGCAGTTTCCACATGATGGCCTTTCCGTAACTCCTTTAGCATATCTATGGAGCCATTTGCACAAAAGTATCTCCATGTCACGGCCTCATGCACACGCACTAATTAGGGTTTCGGCATGCCAAACCCTAATTTAGGCAAAGTTGCTACGCCAACCAAAACCAAATAACGTTTCCCAGAGCGATGGGATTGATGTGGCAACAGAGCCAATGTTGCCACGCCACATGTGGGTCTAACACCAAGTCTCCAAACCCTTTGGCCATGCCGCCAAACCCTAACCTTGGCCACGACGCCAAACCCTAGCCTTGGCCATGCTGCCAAGCCCTAACTTTGGCCACAGAGCCAAATCTTAGCTTGGGCCATGCTACAACGCCACAGGCATGGCCATGGCGCTATGCCACGGTTACTACCATGCCTTCATGCCACGGCTACGCCATTAGCATGTTGCTATGCCATGGCTCCACCAGGCGTCACTATGCCAATGGCGCCACTCCGCGATACAACAAGATGCGTCCATAATCAATGGCCATCCTTCCTCATGAGATGAAATCTCGGCCATCCAACTTCGCCACTGAACTGACAGACTTGTAGCAAGTTTCAGGTGATCAGCTGCCTAAATCTAGTGGACATAGCTCTGTCAGGAGCCACTTGTACCACCGTGGCACTGACATCCACAAGCTATACCATCCATGCTATATTTCCACTGGCGTATACCAAAACGCCACCACGCCATTATCAAGCGCCAACACAAGGTAGCCATAATCAACGACTACCCTCCTTCATGAGATGCGATCTCAGCCATCGAAGTTCTCCACCGAACTGACAAACCTGTGCCAAGTTTTAGGTGACCAGCCAAAACGAGCCCGCGGAAAGTCCCTTGACTTTGACTTGCCACACATAGCAAATTGCTACATGTTTTCCACGAAAACACTCGAGACATCAAACATGTCACAAACTAGGGGATGCTCATCAGGGTATTGGTCTAGCGGTTTACAGTGTGCGACGTGCATTTCGTCCGTTACAAGAAAGTGTCATGAAGTGGGACAATTAGTGGTGGTAAAAATTAATGGTGTAAACGAATTCATTTCCTTCATCATGGAAGCATAATGTCTGACAGTTACATGAATTCACTTCCTTCATCAAGGAAGCATAACGTCTGACGGTTACACGTTACTCTTTTCTTCCACCACTCAATCGTTTCACTTCCTATGAGACCAGGGTACGTTTCAATATGACTTGTATAAATAGGGTTCACCTATTTTCACCAAACAACAAGTTTGGGTCGGCAACAACACAGTATCTAGAGATTACCTGGTAGCTTTCCATTCTGCTAGCCAGTTCTACTTTCAGATACAAGTCATAGAAAACCATACCTTCAGAATCAACTATTCTGGTCTCAACACTCTCTTCGCTTCCCTCCCTAAGACCAACCCTTCTCCTTCACTTTGTGACCGAAGCAAGACTGGAACGGCCATTTCTTGGTTTAGGCCGGGATTGTACAGATTGATCTCTCGAATCAAAAGTATTCCCATGTAGTGCATTGTTTAGGGTTTAGATTCGTTTCTCATCCACACACCCAAAATTACCAAAATCAGCAGAAACGGTTTTCACCCACAAACAGATATATTGTATAGTTGAGCTTTAGACTTCAAGACGTTCATCGATTGAAGACAAAGAACTACTAAGGAGAGCTTGTGGAACTTCATCAACAAAAGGTATATGGAGACTGAAACTCATCTATCGCTCAGAAAGTCTATTTCTACTATATCTCCCTTCTTGAGACAAAAGTCGTATTACTATATAGTATTCGATTATACACATTTGATATTTCGAGCTGAGTTTAACTCGCATACATATTTCTCGAAATATGTGTCGATAAGATTTCGCTTTAACCAAGTTCATTTTATATTATTGACGAAAGTCAAAAGATGATCATGTGAAAATCGCCTGGTGATATCTTACATGATTTGTGTGATACAGTCATTTGATGTAGACTCGGAATGTTTCATATTGATTATTTCAATATCTTGAAAATCGCTTTGATGCTAATAGTTAGTGAAAACAACTATTGTCATCCTCTAAGAAAGTTTCAATGATTGAAATAGAGTTTAGAACACTTAACCATAATTGGACTATAGACATAGTATGCGTACTTGCATATATGTTGATCCAAGACCGGTATAGTATGCATAATCGTATGCGTACTGGGAAGGTCAGGTAAAGTCCGGGAGCCTTGGTATGCATACCCGTACGCGTACTGGCAAACTCAGTTGAAGTTCAGGAACTTTTTTTTGCGTACCCGTACGCGTATTAATCAACTGTTGTTTTGGATATGTAATAATATGCGTACCCGTTCGTATACTATCGGACACAGTCCAAGTCCGGCTACTTAAGTATGCGTACCCGTTTGCATACTTGAGTGGGTTAAGTTATAGAATCGGTATGTTCATGAAATAATACATTTATATAATAAGGAATGCAATCTTTTGAAAACCATAGTTATAATGTTCATGACTTGATTCGACTGAATCAAAATAGATTTTGCTTCAATTGTGTCTTGTATACTTCTATGAGAATATAAACAATTGAACAACTCTATAACTAGTTTCATTTGAGTCATTTGAACTAGTTGTGGTTAAGATGAATAAGGTTGATATGAAAGTGTTCATATGTCTAACTTCGGTTAACTATTGTTGAGCCAACAAGGTGCACACGTTTAGGTACGGTTACTCGTATCTAAATGAAGTCACTTTTTATTTTTGTGTAACAAGATAAGTTCGATCTAAGGGTTGAAATATATTATCTTGAGTCTAATCAGGTTTTCATCTAACGGTGAATATTGAATGTTTTTTTACCAAGGTAGCATTGATTGCAAACCCTGATTTTGAAGACTATATAAAGGAGAACTCTAGCAACTGGGAAACCTACCCACACCTTATGTGTGATATTAGTTGCGACTAGAGTCGATTCTCCTTTAACCTTAGGTTTTTAACGAAACCCTATAGGTTAACAACTTGAAGACTTCGTTGGGATTTTGAAGCCATACCCAACTATTTTCTCTGTAATTGTGTGTTCTTGTATTGCCCTGTTCTATATTATTGAGTACTATCTTCTCTAAGATTTGCTCGATATTGATTCTCCGATAGGCAAGATAAAACAGTAGTCACAAACATCTTCGTCTCATCGTTTGTGATTCCACAATATCTTGTTTCGCTACCGTACGATTAAGATTATTGTGAGGGGATTGACATTTCTAGGTTGTTCTTCGGGATTATAAGTCTGGTATATCAATTGGTTCATGTTCACCTTGATTTATCAAAAGACGGAACAAAAGTCATAGGTTTATTTTTAGGAGACAGATTTATCTATTCTATAGACTTTTCTGTGTGAGACAGAATGGTTTATCAAGTCTTCGACTTTGGGTCGTAGCAACTCTTAGTTGTAGGTGAGATCAGCTAAAGGAATCAAGTGCGCAGATTCCGGTGTGGTTCTAGAGGCATAAGGAACGCGATTGTACCTTGATCAGTTGATTAGGGCTCAAGTACATTCCAGTCCGAAGTTAACTTGGAGTAGGCTAGTGTCTGTAGCGGCTTAATACAGTGTGGTGTTCAAATTTGGACTAGGTCCCGCGGTTTTTCTGCATATGCGGTTACCTCATTAACAAAATTTCTGGTGTCTGTGTTATTTCTTTTCCGCATTATATTTTGTTATATAATAGAAATATCACAGGTTGTGCGTTAAGTTCAATCTGTTCTTGAATCCGGCATTTGGGTTGTTGATTGAATTGATTGACACTTGGATATTGGTTTGTGATAGCATCCAAGTTATTTCTCTTATTCAATCGGGATCGCAAACTCCTATTTGTTTGATTGAGGATTTAATTGAGAAATCGAGATACAAACTCTTGGATATATTTCCATTGATTGAGTCAGACCGTCTAGTTGATTATCTTGGAATTATATTGGAGTTGTCCATACATATTGCTAAGTGAAATATTGGGTGTGGTCGTTAGACCCCCGCTTTTTCATATAGTTATGTCTCGGATTAGGATAGAATGTGTAGTTGAGCTTTAGACTTCACAGCGTTCACCAATTAAAGAAGATCTACTGAGGAGTTGGACGAACTTCATTAACAAAAGGTATGTGTAGACTAAAACTTATTTATCACACGGAAGTATATTCTATGTTATCTTATAATAAGACCAAGTCGTATAGCTATAAAGACTTCTACATTATACACATTTGATATTTCGAGTTGAGTTTATCTCGCTTATCTATTTCTCGAAATATGTGTTGGAAGCTTTTTGCTTTAGCTATGTTCATCATATTCTTGACGAGTTTAGTTGGAAACAATATATTTGTAACTAAATATTAATCCAAAAGATGATCATGTGAAAATTACCTTGAACATCTTATATGATTTATGTGAGATATTCACTTGATGTTAGCTCAGGTAGTTTCGTATTGGTCATTCGATCACTTAAAAAGCACTTGAAGCTAATGGTACGTGTGATACTACCATTGTCGTCTTCCAAGGATGTCTCGATGATTGAAATGAATGTTTAGAACAATTACCTATGTCTGGGTACAACACGGTATGCATACCCAGTATCGAACTGTATTGTGATGATTCAGGTATGAAACTCTTGTTTGCGTACCTAGTATGCGAACGGATTTACCTGACAAGGTCCGAAACTCTTGTTTGCTTACCTAGTATGCGAACGGGTTTACCTGAGTTGGGTCCGGAACGGTTGTTCGCGAATCGGGTTTGCGAACGGCTTGTCTAGGCCAAGGTACGGAATTGTTGTTCGCGTACCCAGTTTGCGAACGCAGCGGTGAAGTTCTACAATCGGTTATGTATGATTCTCATACTCATGAACCAAAAAATTTATGATTTAAGGAATGCAATCTTTGCAAACCATGGATTAATGTTCATGAATTGATTCTTGTATAAGTACTTTGTACAATTAAGAATCAAACCGATTTCGATTCAATTTGTTCATATATATTTCTATAAGATAGTGAACAATTTAATAACTCTATTTAATAACAATTTGTTCATGATTGATCTTAATATTTGATCTGGAAGTGTTAGATGAATACGGCTAAGACAAAAGTGTTCATATGGCTAACTTCGGTTAACTGTTATTGAGCCAACTCAATATACACGTTTAGGTACGATAACCCATATTTAAATATAAGTATATTTTCATTTGTGTGTAACAAGTTAAGACCATCTAATGGTGGAGATCGATTGCTTAATTTCTAAGCAGACTTAGCTTGAATCTTAAATCAGGATTTCATCGAACTGTGAATATTGAATGCTTTGTTACTAAGCTATCTTTTCTTTGATTGTAAGCGGCCCTGATTTGGAAGACTATATAAGGGAGAACTCTAGTAACTGGAAAACCTAATCCCGGAACTTTCCTGTGTCCTAGTTGCAAACTAGAGTCGATTCTCCTTTAACCTCGGTTTTTCCAAAACCATTATTAGGTTAACAAAATGAAGACTTCATTTGGGATCCGTGAAACCCGATCCAACTATTTTCTCTGTAGTTGCGTGTATTCTGATCTTACTTGTTCTATCGTATTGAGTTTTATTTTCTCTAAGATTTACTCGATATTTATCTCCGATAGGTAAGATATAAAAAGTAACCACAACAGTACGTCGTCTCAGACTCTTTTGATTCCGCAATAACTTTTCCTGTTAATCAGTTGGGTTATTGTGATGTGACTAATATTTCTAGGCTGCTCTTTGGGAGTATAAGACCAGATTATTAGTTGGTTCATGTTCACCTTGATCTTTGTATCAAAAGACGGAAAAAAAACCAAATAAAGAGTAGACATATCTGTGGGAGAAAGATTTGTTTATAAGTCTTCGACTTTGGGTCGTAACAACTCTTAGTTGTGGGTGAGATCATCTAAGGGAATCAAGTGCGCAGAATCCGGCGTGGTTCTAGAGGTGTAAGGAAAACGACTGTACCTTAATCGGTGTAAGACTTGGTTAGGGACCAACTACATTCCGGTCTGAAGTTAACTTGTAGTAGGTTAGAGTCTGTAACGGCTTAATACAGTGTGGTGTTCAAAGCTGGATTAGGTCCCGAGGTTTTTCTGCATTTGCGGTTTCCTCGTTAACAAAAATTCTGGTGTATGTGTTATTTCTTTTCTGGATTATATTTGTTTATATAACTAAAATATCACAGGTTGTGCGTAGTTCAATTAGTTGATAAATCCGACCTTGTTTGTTGGATAGAACTTGATTTACACTTGGACATTGGCCTTTGGTACCGTCCAAGTTATTTCTCATAATAATCAGGCTCACGGATTTCTATCTGTTTGATTTGCTGATTGTATTGGGAAAGAGATAAAAACTCCTTGATATAATTCTTGGTTGAGTCTCAATTTTAAGTTGGTGCTCTCGGAATTATATTGGAGTTTAGTCCCTACTGTTTGCGGAATGAATTATTGGGTATGGTTGTTATACCCCCGCCTTTTCAATTGGTATCAGAGCAGGCAAACACGCTAATACCTCATAAGTATGTGTTTGTAGCAATCTGATTTTTGTGAATAAAAGTTTATCTCATTCTAACGTGCATAGAAATGTCTTTTAAAGTTTTTGATTATGCCAAATGTGTTGGGTTTACCTCAAAGGATAACTCCTTAGCATATTCTTCCGAATCCTAAGGAAGAAAACATTTGCTATCAGATTCTGATAGCATTCCCTCTAAAGTAACAGTTGGCACTATGTCAGAATCTGAGATACAGCTCACCACAACTTCAAAAAAATCTGCTGAGATTATTGATGTTCAAGCTTCTAAAATTATATCCCTTGAAGAAAAATACGCTCAGCTCACTGATGAACTTGAGAAATCTCTTTATAAAGAACGTGAACTGTATGGTATCATTGAGTATTTTTCTAACAATATCGAAAACCTTGTTCAAGAAACTACTCTACAGCGTGAAAAGATTAGTATGCTTGAATATACTGTTAAAGAAGACTCAATTATAGAAGAGCGTTTAATCAAGACTCATTCATCAGAATTGAACAGTTGTCGTGTTGAAAAATAAAAACTTTCTGCATCTCTTTTACTATCCTAGGAACAGTGTAACTCCTTGAAAAAGGAAAATGTTGTTTTAGCGAGAAAGTCTTCTTCATTGACTATTTCTAATACTCATGAGGTATTATCTAGCATGAAGAAAATTACTCCTAAAGAATTATCTGCTAAGAAATGTGTGCGTAAGTTGCAGATATCAGAAGAGGCTATGAGTAAAAAGGGGGATTCTACTAAGGTTTCTTATCCACAAATCTGTTCATTCTGCGAGAAAAAGAATCATAATGTTCTACATTGTTAAACTAGAAAGAAACAAATTTTTGATCTTGAAAATCTTCTTCTTTTTACTGTCAACAGAATAAATAGTCTGACGACATCTACAATGGATAACATTCCTGCAGAGAACCAGAAGTCTCATAAAAAGGGTGACTTCATCATAAAAATCATAATGTAATTCATCTAAAAATCTTTACCGGAATCGTGTTCGTCATAATGGTGCAACTCCTTTCACCATTTATGTACACGTTCCAAGTGGTTATGAGAATAAGTCTAATTGTAAACGTTCCAAGTGGTTATGTACACGTTTCAAATAGAGTTGTTCAATTGTTCACTATCTCATAGAAATATGTATGAACAAATTGAATCGAAATCGGTTTGATTCGTAATTGTATAAAGTACTTATACAAGAATAAATTCATGAACATTAAGCCACGGTTTGCAAAGATTGCATTCTTTAAATCATAAATGTTTTAGTTCATGGGTATGAGAATCATACATAACCGATTTTAGAACTCACCGATGTATTCTCAAAATGGATGCGCGAACATCAGCTCCGTACCTTGGCCAAGACAAGCCGTTCGCAAACCCGGTTCGCGAACAACCGTTCCGGACCCAACTCAGTGGTTAAATTTTTACTTTGCTCGGGGATTTTCTTACAAATCATGATCAGCTGTTGAGTGGGTCTTTTGTAGGTTTGTAGGTATATTATCACCGGCTATTGAGCGGGTCTAAAAAAACGAAAAACGAAATTATTATGACCAGCTGTTGAGCGGGTCTAAAAAAAGGGGAGGGGGGGAATTATTATGTTCAGCTATAGAGCGGGTCTGAAAAAAAATAAAAAATAAAAAAAATGATGACCAGCTATTGAGCGGGTCTATTTTTTTTCTTGTCATTTTTTAACCAGCTGTGGAGCGGGTCAATTTTCTGTTTTGCTCGATGACTAGCAAAATATAAGTGTGGGGGTGTTGATAAGAACGTAAGTGATACATTTTATACTCATATTTATATTAGTTAGGACTCGATATTTCGACTAATGACACTATTTTAGTTCCTATTGTAGAAAGTACAAATGAATTCGATCATCCAGAGAATAAACGGTTAAGTTACAGCTTAATTGGCGTTTGCGGCGAAAAGCACCAAACTGACTGATGGCACCACGAAGAGACAACTCAGTTAAGGGTAGACTGTCAAGCTAACACAGCTTTTGCCTACTAGTGCTTAGTTACATTTCTCGGCCAGGGGATAGTCTTCTTTATGCACTCAAGCCTCTCTTATGCATGTGAAGCCACCAAGGCGTTAAAGAACTGAGTGCGGGAAGATTTCCAAGCAGTTGTCGTTACTTTTCTGCAACTCTCTTTACTTCTGTTGGTGGGAGCTGAAATGATATTCATGGTGCTTCCTGGTGCGAGATACCGAAACTTTATGCAAAAATTCAGGCGATGCATTGAAGCTGCTGGTGGTCGTATGGGCAGTCATCGAGATGCAAATTGGGAATCAAATGGATGGCTTTGTTTTGTTGCTGGGTTTTCCAGTGGAGATGGATCTGTTTGCTCAGATTAGTCTCGGTATTTCATGATAAAATGAACAACATCAATGTATTTGTGGTGTTCGTGGCAGCTGAATTAACTACAAGCTGGGGTCTTTTGGTGGCTGAATGAGTAGAGTCTGAAGTCGAGTGAAGTGCGAGTAGTTGTTGCTGCCATGGCCCTGAACGTGGAAGCAAATATGTGATTGTAGACAATAAATGGAGTGTGGCTAAGTTAGAAGATGCTGACACGGAGTAATGAATGGCAGTGATGGATTGAGGTTTTCAAACTGATATTGGTGGATCTTTACCGCCGAATTAAGAAGATGATGCTTTCGTTCGTAGACATAAGTTGAAATTCTGTGAAGAATAAAGGTGTTGTACATGGAACTGGATCTGTAGCTCGGGTTAATGGAAGGTTTCAGTGGAGTTTATTGATGTTGTTCTTGAGATTATCTCGGCTGCATATGAATCGAAGTTGTGAAAACCAAACAGGGAATATAGAGAAGTTGGTACTACTATGATCGGTCCTGAGAGCTTAGACGTGTGAGAAGAGAAGAGTCTTGTGTTGTTTGAGTCTGTTTTTGGGGTAACCAGTGTTGCTGCCATTGTTTCATGGCTGGGAATTGAGAGGAGTTTTAGCTCGACTGAGGAGTGAGGACTAAGTTTAGTTGTTTATTTGCAATCGTTGGCCGAGATGAAAGTTGTATACACATAATCTGTGATCAGTCACGTGTCCATTATCTTACTGATCTGACGATGGTAAAACAAGGGCTACCTAAGGAACGAGCTACAGCGGAGTACCCTAGAAGACCCAAATACCCACTTTAATCTTATCCCAATATAGATCCGAAATCGAGGGTGGAGATTAATCTAGCTGACATGGATGTGACAGGGGCATCAGACAGCTGCCTGATGCGTGCGGACTGCCCAACCACCCGCCTTGAATGCTTCATGCAGAGGGCACGTGTCAAGCCTCTTGTGGTGGATTAAGAGGCGACCCATCAATACAACACATTACCGTTAGGGTCAGCAGTACAGAACGAAGATGTCAGCGGCATCGGCACAGAAATCAAGATGATAAGGATACAACTATCATCCAGGAGGCCCCACACAGAAGATCTATAAATACCCAGTTCCACTAAGAGAGAGAAGTCGACCATTTTTTAGTTAGAGTAACAGAGAGCTTAGGAGAGAGAAATTGTAAGAGTAAGTATGAGTTCTATTTCATCCATAGCTTGTCCCCCACTAAAAGTCATTGGATTATCTTTGTAATCTTTGAATACATAGTGAAACACCAATCCCCGTGGACGTAGGCCTTAGTGCTGAACCACGTAAATCTGCGTCTCATTTACATTATGCACTTATAATCTTCGTAATCTTTACATTATGCATCTTTTAAATCAACATAGGAATCCATATGATAAGAAGCAAGGACGAGCCCTAAGGCTCAGAGCTCCCCTTTTTTATTGTTTTATGCAACTTCGATTATGTTACTATCATTTCGTCTGTTATATTATGTGATAGACACATTTTTCTGTCCGATTTGTCTCGATTCTATATATTGTTAGGGCTCATTTTTGTACTTATTATGGAGTTTTATTTATTTGTAGGTATTTTTGGAAAAATAAACTTTTGTGGCGAAATTGGCTCGAAAAGTGATGTTTGCACTCTCCGGAGGAATCACGAAATACACCCCGAAGAAATGTTGTTGGCACCCGGACGAAGTGTTAGATGCACCCAGGAAAAGTATTAAAAATACCCCAGAAAATCGCTAAAGGGACCCCTAGAAATGGATAAGGGGTACCCAAATTACTAAGGAGAACCCAACCAGCTATTCCCACCCCAGCCATTGTCAGGGGGACACCATCTTTATGGTTTAAACGCACTGAATTTTGTCGGGAAAACTATTATCAACAACGAACTCCCTGAATTAGATTTGGACGTGATATTCTCGTGGATTTTCAGCAGACCAAGTTGGTTTGGGATTGGTTTGATCATACATGCAAGGTACGTGGATTAAAATCGAAGATAAAGGGAGATATGGGAAGATTTCCTAAAACAGGTGAAACAGGGGAGTAGTTGTTCACGGATTTTATGTTCGGCTAAATTTGGTAATACGTGGGGAATGGGATAGTGAATATCTCCTTATGGATTCGAATCTATCAACAAAGGAAAGTTTGGACTAAACAGGGAGACGTGTGAAGAAAATATGAAAATCATATCCGTAACTTTTGGAAAAAGAAAAGGAAGAAAATCAGAGATTTGTTAGAGACTTGATCGTGCTGTGGCATATATATATGTTGCTTGGAGTTCCAAAAGGAGCTATCGAGTAGTTTGGTGCCTTTACGTATTTTAGGGGAAGCTCTGGTACGAAGAAATCACACTGCAGAGAAAGTTGCAGCAGCAGGAGGAAGAAGACGAAGCTGAAGAACATTGGACAGACGAAGACATTCGCAGAATCCGTGGCCTTTTCTTTCAAAATTCAGTCACTTTGTAACAATTTCTGTAACAACTATTCAGAGTTCGCAACAGTTCTGTGTTAGGGTACTCTGTAACAGTGGTTCGTAACGATTATATCCGTTACAAACACGTTGTTTTATACCTTCTCTTCTTTTTAATCAACTTTTGAGCAACAAGCATGTATTTTGAGCAAGTGGTTAATATGAGGAGCTAAACCCCATTGCTGAGGCGACAGAGGAAGCTATTTTTCCAACAAAAAGTGGTATATTCTTAATTATTTATTTGTCGCAATTATTTTTATGATTGTTTTGCCTTGAGTGAAAATTGTTTGAATGATTCTTGTTAAGCAATTGTTATTTCTTTTGATAGAGCATGCTTGGACCTAGGTTTTTGATGTTCTATGCTTCGGATTTACACCTGTTATTTTGAGAATCTACTTGTTGCAATAGTTTAGAATCAAATTGAACGAAAAAATTGCATGAATATAAATATTGGATTAAATCATTTTGAATTTGGAATATAGTGGAATCTTAGCCTCAGTGTTTCTTTTAGTATTGATATCATCTTTTATTGAGTTTGCTATAATTTTTAGTGAGTTTTCTATTTTAATATTAGGATTTAAGTCTAATTAATGTCCTTCACAAGTCTGAGAATCGAACCACTTTTACCACTATCTACAAATCACATCAATTTTTGGCGCTGCCGACGCGGACTTGTTTTTAGGGTTTTAGATTTATTTATTTTTATTTATTTATCTTTTTTGTTTTTATTATTTTTGTCTTTTTTTATGTTTTTGGATATTTATCTTGTATCTACAGGTTCTGGATCATAAAAAAAATTGAGCCAAGGAGTTTGGTGATTTCATAAAGACTTGGAGCTAAAGATTAAAGCAAAAAGAACAGAAAAGAAGACAATTTTATTTATTTTTATTTATTTTTTTTAGACAATTTTAGTTTAGGGTTTGTTTATTTTATTTTAAAAAAAATTGTATTAGGGTTTATTATTTTTGTAGTTTTTCTTTATTTTTTTTGGACTTTTGGACTTTGGGACATTATTTTTTTATTACCCTACGGAAGGGTACTTTAAATATAAATTGTTTACAGAGAAGGAGGACAATTACGATATTGTCTCTGCACCTTGGGTTCGTACACTAGACATCGGAGTCAGTGGCCTGAGTCGACTACAACCGATTCATCCCTCGTCTGTAACGGGAGGTAAGATTCCAAACACTCGCGAATCCCCTGTCAGCGAGTTACTGGACTCCTTCTTATGCATATATGTTGAGGACTGAATACGGACATTTATTTTTCTAGTAAAGGGAAAGGCATGGCCATACAAGATAAGGGTTCGGATTTCATCACCGTTCTCTTCTTGCCCGCTTTAGGAACGCGTAACCTACGCGAACCTAAGCCTAAAATTTTGACTAGAACGAGATCGATAGGGTAACGAGCTTGACAGGAAAGTCATTCGAAAAATATTGGTTACTCTTTTAAGCATACTTCGAATTTCTTGACGGTTTCTGTAAGTTGAATGCGTGACTGCGCCGTCTTGTAATACCGGTGAGGCCTTGGGTATCAAAGATCCACCGAGCTACCCTCGCCTCTATTCAACTTACGTTAACTCAGATTGATTCCAGAGGGGTTTGCTTAAATTATAACGAATTCCCGTTCGAAGGATTAGAAGCTGGTCTAGAAACAATCTAAGTGGATCCATCATGCTTTTTGTTTGCTAGAAATCAATAGGTTTGATTTGGTTGAGTCGGCCTTGATCTATGTTTGCTTACCCTTCCAATTTAGAAAATTCTATTGTATGCCTGAACGTAAACGAGACGCAATAGGTAGATTTGTCAAAGAGAAACCTAGTAGTTCGAAGCGTCTCGATTACCTTAATCTAGAAAGTCCGGCTTTTGAAGAGTCTGTTTTTGAACGTTCTTTGACTGAGGAGAGAATCCATGTTGCTCCGATAGCGCCAGAAATGGCAACTATGAAAGCTTTGTTGAATCCAACTAGGACTACCCGTCCTTCGTGTATTAAGTTAGCTGAAACGGAAGCACCCTATGAACTGAAACATGGGACCTTACAGATGCTCCCAATCTTTTTAGGGAAAGAAAATGAAAACCCTTATTACCATGTTAGGGATTTTGAGGAAATTTGTAGTACTCTAAGAATTAGAGGCTTAGATGATGATGCTTTGAAACTTAGGTTATTCCCATTTTCCCTGAAAGATAAGGCCAAGTCGTGGTGTATAGTTTGGACTCCGAGTCAATTGAGACATATGAACAACTTACATCTGCCTTTTTCAATAAGTTTTTCCCTAGGCACAAAACATCGTCTATTAGGACGCAAATATGCACATTTTCACAACAAGAGGGAGAATCTTTATATAGGTATTTGGAAAGGTTCAATGATTTATTATCCCAGTGTCCTCATCATGGTTTAGAAAAGGTTAGGCTAGTTCAGATCCTTTATGAGGGTTTAGATTATTCCACAACGACCATGGTTGAGTCTCTATGCACTGGTGGATTTGAAAACCAAACTGTTGATGCGGCGATGGAATTTTTTAATGAAATCGCCGAAAAAACCCAGCAATGGGAAAATAGTAGGGCACCCCAAAAAACAATTCTTTTAAGTAGAGGAAACGTTAATAGGGTAGAAGGAGGCTATGAATCAGATGCCAAAATTGTTGCTATAGCAAAAAGGTTAGAAGCCTTAGAAGTGGGCCAGACTAGTGGTAGAGTGGAGCCTTTTGGAAGGTCAGAATATTGAAGAGCAGGCCAGTGCTCTTTTAATAACACTAGATTTGATAACCGTCAAAAGATTGACCCATATTCAGAAACCTATAATCCTGGTTGGAGAAACCATCCGAACCTTTCGTGGTCTAAGGGCCAAAGTCAAGGTCAGTTTAGTAATTCTAATGCTCCCCCAGGTTTTGGCTATACTAAGAATCCTTCAGGACTAGCTCAGTTTCAGAATCAGTCAGATAAGAAAATCCTAAGTTTAGAGGAATCTCTCGCCTTGTTAACTCAGCAAACTGCAAAATTCCAGTTATCCGTAGAACAAGTCTACAAGCTAGTAACAGGATAGGACAAGAAAATAGTCAGGCTATTTCCGAGTTAAAAACCCAGGTTGGTCTGATAAGTGATTCTTTGAGAGAAAAAGGTAAGTTTCCTAGTCAAACACAACCCAACCCTAGAGGAGTTCATGAATTAGGTGCAAAACCATCGAATCAATTGAATGCTGTTAGAACCCTTAGAAGTGGTAGAGTTGTAGACAATAAGGTAACCATGCCCGATAGTGAACATACTGTAGTTCACCCCTCAGGATCTCACCTCTCAGGACCAGTAGCTGAAGAGACTGATAAAGTTTCTATGATGTGAATTCGGTTCCTGAAAGGTCTGATTTTAGGCCTAGAGCCCCATTTCCTCAGCTATTAGTACCAACAAAGAAGGAATCGAACTTTAATGACATAGTGGAGGTTTTTAAGCAAGTTACCATAAACCTTCCCTTATTAGATGCAATTAGGCAAATTCCTGCTTATGCCAAGTTCCTTAAGGATATGTGTACGCGAAAGCGAAAACTTAGCGTCCATAAGAAAGCCTTTTTAGCTAGTCACGTAAGTTCAATCATTCAGAACACCACAACTCCAAAGTACAAAGACCCAGGTTCTCCTACCATTGCTTGCACAATAGGTAACTTCCGGGTAGAAAAAGCTTTACTTGACTTAGGAGCCAGTGTGAACTTACTGCCATTCCATGTATACTTACAGCTAGGACTTGGTGAAATGAAACCTACTCAGATGACACTGCAGTTAGCTGATAGGTCTGTTAAAATCCCTCGAGGTGTTATCGAGGATGTTCTTATTGAGGTCGACAAGTTTATTTATCCAGTGGATTTCGTGGTCCTAGATACCCAACCTGTCCCTGACCCAGAGAACCAGATACCTGTGATTTTAGGTCGCCCATTTTTAGCTACGTCTAATGCGATCATTAACTGTCGAAATGGTGTTGAGTTTATCTTTTGGTAATATGACTATGGAGATGAACATTTTTAATGTCAGTAAGCAACCTCATGAGCTAGATGACACATGTGTTGAGGGGTGAACATGATAGAAGCCTTAGTTCAGGAGTCATTACCAAACATCTTGTCTGAAGACCCATTAGAAAGTTGTCTATCCCATTTTGGTTTAGATTTTGACGACGATAGCACTATTGAACAGGTGAATGCTCTATTAGATTCTACCCCTGTGTTAGACACTGATAGATGGAAAGCTAGGTTCGAACCGTTACCAGTTTCTGAGACTACCCTAATTCCTTCTTTAGAAGAGCCCCCAAAGTTGGACCTTAAACCACTACCCGATACTCTAAAGTATGTGTTTTTAGGCCCATCTGAGACTTTACCTGTGATTGTAGCTTCCATTTGGATAGTGATCAGGAAAGTAGGCTAGTAAATGTACTTCAAGACAATAA
Source organism: Papaver somniferum (assembly GCF_003573695.1). Lineage (NCBI taxonomy): Eukaryota > Viridiplantae > Streptophyta > Magnoliopsida > Ranunculales > Papaveraceae > Papaver > Papaver somniferum. The sequence goes on from NC_039365.1 coordinate 53,589,175, forward strand.
GGAAGCTTTAGGGTGGACTATAGCAGACATTAAGGGTATAAGTCCTACTGTGTGTATGCATCAGATTCATTTAGAGGAAGACTCCAAACCTTCTAGGGAGATGCAACGTCGACTGAACCCTAACATGAAAGAGGTAGTTCGAAAAGAGGTGCTTAAGTTGTTAGATGCGGGTATTATTTACCCAATTTCAGACAGTAAGTGGGTCAGCCCTGTTCAGGTTGTCCCCAAGAAATCAGGTATCACTGTAGTCCAGAATGATAATAATGAATTAATCCCAACCCGAGTGACCACGGGATGGCGTGTGTGTATTGACTATAGGAAATTGAACAAGGTCACAAGGAAGGATCACTTTCCCCTTCCTTTTATCGACCAAATGCTAGAGCGATTAGCTGGACATAGTCACTATTGCTTCTTAGATGGCTACTCCGGTTATAATCAGATCGTTATTGCCCCAGAAGACCAAGAGAAAACCACTTTTACCTGTCCCTTTGGTACCTTTGCGTATAGACGCATGCCTTTCGGGCTATGTAATGCCCCTGCAACTTTTCAGCGTTGTATGATGAGCATATTTTCTGATATGGTAGAACGGTTCTTAGAGGTCTTTATGGATGATTTTTCAGTGTTTGGTTCATCTTTCGATGAGTGCTTGCATCATTTGACATTAGTGTTGACTAGGTGTAAGGAAAAAAATTTAGTGCTTAATTGGGAAAAATGCCATTTCATGGTTAAATCAGGAATTGTATTAGGGCACATCGTCTCTTCAAAGGGTATAGAGGTAGACAAAGCCAAAGTTGACCTTATTAAGACTTTACAGGTCCCAAAAACCGTAAAAGATATTAGGTCATTCCTAGGGCATGCAGGTTTTTACCGTCGATTCATTAAGGATTTTAGCTTGATTTCTAGACCTCTTTGCAATTTGCTTGCAAAAGATGTTAAGTTTGTCTTTGATGATGCTTGTTTAGAGGCTTTTGAGAAGCTTAAAACTTTACTCACTACTGCCCCGATAGTCCAGGCACCTAACTGGAACCTACCCTTTGAGATTATGTGTGATTCTTCAGATTATGCTATAGGCGTCGTTTTAGGACAACGAGAAAACAAATTACTTCATGTGATTTATTATGCTAGCAAAACTCTGAATGATGCCCAAATGAACTACACAACTACCGAGAAGGAACTTTTAGCCATCGTGTTTGCCTTGGATAAGTTTAGGTCCTACCTATTAGGTTCTAAGATCATAATCTATACAGATCATGCTGCTTTGAAATACCTTTTATCTAAGAAGGATACCAAACCTAGATTGATTAGATGGATCCTATTGTTACAAATTTTCCCCAGACATTAGAGACAAAAAGGGTGCAGAAAATGTAGTAGCAGACACTTGTCTAGGCTAGTTGTTAGTTCCCCTAGTGATTCCCTTCCTATAAGGGATAGCTTTCCTGATGAACAATTGTTCTCTGTTTCCCAATCACCTTGGTATGCAAATATAGTGAATTATCTTGTTACTGGTCGAACCCCTCAACATTGGGGTAAGCAAGATCGTTCTAGGTTTTTAGCCGAGGTTAAGCATTTCTTTTGGGACGATCCTTATCTGTTTAAGTATTGTCCGGACCAGATTATTAGGAGATGTGTATCTGAGAGTGACCAGTCTAGTATTATCTCCTTTTGTCATGAACATGCATGTGGGGGTCATTTTAGTGCTAAGAAGACTGCTGCTAAGATTTTGCAGTGTGGATTTTACTGGCCTTCGTTGTTTAAAGATTCCCATAGTCATTGTGTTTCTTGTGAGCGTTGCCAGAAGTTAGGAACCATTTCCCGTAGAAATATGATGCCTTTGAACCCTATTTTAGTGATTGAGGTCTTTGATGTGTGGGGCATTGATTTTATGGGTCCATTTCCTATTTCGTTTGGTTATCTTTACATACTTGTCGCTGTAGACTATGTGTCTAAGTGGGTTGAGGCGGTTCCGTGTAAAACGAATGACCACAGGGTCGTAGTCCAGTTTTTGAAAGAGAATATACTTACACGTTTTGGTACGCCGCGAGCTATAATTAGTGATGGAGGTTCACACTTTTGTAATAGACCGTTTTCTCTTTTAATGAAACAATACGGTATTACCCATAAAGTAGCAACCCCATATCACCCTCAGACTAGTGGTCAGGTAGAGGTTTCCAATAGGGAAATTAAACGTATTCTAGAGAAAACAGTTAATCCAAATAGGAAAGACTGGTCGTCGAGGCTTACTGATGCCTTATGGGCTTACCGTACTGCGTTTAAGACACCCATTGGAATGTCACCTTATCGTTTAGTGTTTGGCAAGGCATGTCACCTGCCTGTTGAGTTAGAGCATCGAGCCTATTGGGCTATTAAGAACTTAAACTTTTCACTTGACAAGGCAGGAGCTCAAAGAAAGCTCCAGCTCAATGAGTTGGACGAGATTCGTAGAGATGCATACGATAGTGCTAAGGAGTATAAGAACAAAATGAAACTTGTGCATGATAGGAATATTTTACGAAAGTCATTTTCTCCAGGTCAAAAAGTTCTTCTGTATGACACTCGTTTGCATCTATTCCCCGGGAAGTTGCGCTCTCGGTGGACCGGTCCTTTTGTGGTCCGTACTGTTTTTCCTCATGGCGCTGTTGAGATTGAGACACCAGATGGTAGTAGTTCTTCGAAGGTTAAAGGTCAGCGATTGAAGCCCTTTTTAGAGCCTTTTCCTACAGGTGATGTTGAGGAGGTCCCTCTGGAGGACCCTGTTTACCTTGATTGACCATCGAGGCGATTTTGTATGTTGTATAATATTTTTGTAGTTTTTTTTTTGTTACACTTCACCCAGGTACTATCTTTCCGACTTCTCTCTTTACTATTTCCTCATATTACTTATATTTTTGGTACTGTTCTTTGATTAGAAACATTGAGGACAATGTTAGATTTAAGTTTGGGGGTGGGGTAGAACTTTTTGTTACCTTTTCGTTGCAATAATTAAACTCCAGAGCCTAGAAATTTATGCTTATTAAGGATGGCACTAACCAATCTAAGTGGATGGAAGCATTTTGGTTGTAGGAGTTGAGGAACCAATCTGACTAGATGGCAACATCTAAAGAGTCTATTCATAAAAGCACAGAGCTCAGGTGTTAGAAATAACATGATAGTTTCACAATATCTCGTTGAGTCCTTTTCACTTCTGTTTTTATTTTGTTTTGTTTTTAAACTATGTTTCTCTAGGTGATTAGGTGGGGCTCACGATTCAAGTTGTTACCAATGCTAGGGTGAATTAGAGTGATTGAGATGCAAAAAAAAATGTAGAAAAAAAAGAGTTGAACCAGACCATCAGACCAACTGGAATAAATTCAATAAAGTCGACCACTGGAACCCTTGTATATGCCAGTTGTGTTGACCTAGAGTTAGGATTATCGACCACTGGTACCCTTGTATATGCCAGTGTGTTGATATTAGTCAGACTAGTATCTCAGTCCATTAGGATAGGTTCATTTTGGCGGAGGCCTTCAGACAGATATGAGAAACACCGTTCACCTAGTAAACATCAAAACCATCTATGTTTTTCTATATCCATCTTCTTGATCTATCCATGTGATTAGTTTTGACTCCGGATATTGATGTCCATAGTGCGACTATCTGAGTAGAGCTCTGTCACTTCATATGAATTTTAGTATGCTTGAGTACAAACTCGTGTACAACAATTGGAATTTCTCATCAGGGTACTTCCTCCTGTAGTCAATAAGTATGCCAACCAAGGTTCTGTGTAGATAGCTAGGGTCTGGAGTAAAAAGGTTTTGTGGGTACACCTCTGGTAAGCTCTCCGGAGACAACACTCCGCCACTAGGGACACCTAGGGGTCTAAAGGCTTATTGCATACGCTAAATGCAATCGACGATGCCTGCGACAATGAGTTAGGATTTCATTTCTATTTTAGTTTTTCTCGAGGACAAGCAAATAATAGGTTTGGGGGTATTTGATAGACACATTTTTCTGTCCGATTTGTCTCGATTCTATATATTGTTATGGATCATTTTTGTACTTATTATGGTGTTTTATTTATTTGTAGGTATTTTTGGAAAAATAAACTTTTGTGGCGAAATTGGCTCGAAAAGTGATGTTTGCACTCTCCGGACGAATCACTAAATACACCCCGAAGAAATGTTGTTGGCACCCGGACGAAGTGTTAGACGCACCTAGGAAAAGTATTAAAAATACACCAGAAAATCGCTAAAGGGACCCCTAGCAATGGATAAGGGGTACCCAAATTACTAAGGGGAACCCAACCAGCTATTCCCACCCCAGCCATTGTCAGGGGGACACCATCTTTATGGTTTAAACGCACTGAATTTTGGCGGGAAAATTATTATCAATAGCGAACTCCCTGAATTGGATTTGGACGTGATATTCTCGTGGATTTTCAGCAGACCAAGTTGGTTTGGGCTTGGTTTGATCATACATGCAAGGTACGTGGATTAAAATCGAAGATAAAGGGAGATATGGGAAGATTTCCTAAAACATGTGAAACAGGGGAGTAGTTGTTCACGGATTTTATGTTCGGCTAAATTTGGTAATACGTGGGGAATGGGATAGTGAATATCTCCTTATGGATTCGAATCTATCAACAAAGGAAAGTTTGGACTAAACAGGGAGACGTGTGAAGAAAATATGAAAATTATATTCGTAACTTTTGGAAAAAGAAAAGGAAGAAAATCAGAGATTTCTTGGAGACTTGATCGTGCCGTGGCATATATATATGTTGCTTGGAGTTCCAAAAGGAGCTATCGAGTAGTTTGGGGCCTTTACGTAGTTTAGGGGAAGCTCTGGTACGAAGAAATCACACTGCAGAGAAAGTTGCAGCAACAGGAGGAAGAAGACGAAGCTGAAGAACATTGGACAGACGAAGACAGTCGCAGAATCCGTGGCCTTTTCTTTCAAAATTCAGTCACTTTGTAACAATTTCTGTAACAACTATTTAGAGTTCGCAACAGTTCTGTGTTAGGGTACTTTGTAACAGTGGTTCGTAACGATTATATCCGTTACAAACACGCTGTTTTATACCTTCTCTTCTTCTTAATCAACTTTTGAGCAACAAGCATGTATTTTGAGCAAGTGGTTAATATGAGGATCTAAACCCCATTGCTGAGGCGACAGAGGAAGCTATTTTTCCAACAAAAAGTGGTATATTCTTATTTATTTATTTATCGCAATTATTTTTATGATTGTTTTGCCTTGAGTGAAAATTGTTTGAATGATTCTTGTTAAGCAATTGTTATTTCTTTTGATAGAGCATGCTTGGACCTAGGTTTTTGATTTTCTATGCTTCGGATTTACCCCTGTTATTTTGAGAATCTACTTGTTGCAATATTTTAGAATCAAATTGAACGAAAAAATTGCATGAATATAAATATTGGATTAAATCACTTTGAATTTGGAAAATAGTGGAATCTTAGCCTCAGTGTTTCTTTTAGTATTGATATCATCTTTGATTGAGTTTGCTATAATTTTTAATGAGTTTTCTATTTTAATATTAGGATTTAAGTCTAATTAATATCCTTCACAAGTCTGAGAATCGAAACACTTTTACCACTATCTACAAATCACATCATTATGATTGCGAACTTTGTTTGTGGACACGATGATACCATCATTATTTTTGTGTTCACAATCCGGCGCTAGAAACAGGGACTATGTCCCGGTAAAAGATTTATCTTTCCCTGTGATGTTACCCTTTTTTGGGCTCTCAGCGTTATTCCCCGTGTAATAGTGTTTTGTTGTTCCTTTCAAAGACCCCTTGTTTATCTACGTTTTCTATTACAAAAACGCATTAGACCAAATGTTCACTTTGGAAGAATTTCTTAGATCTTTGTTTTCTAACAGATGTAAGCCTTCTAGATCCATTTAACACCTTCTTTTAAAACGGATCTCCGGGTGAATACCTTTGAAATCATTTTATCTAAGTTTTTTATCACTCTTGGAGAAGATCTGGGTTTATTTAAGTGAGATCTACCTGTATTAGTAACGTACTTTAAAATCCATGCGTCGATCTATGTTTCCAATGATTGGATCAACACTCTATTGAAAAAGTTTTCCCCAAGCCTTGTTTTCCTTGAAAATCTTTAAGTGTACGTTGAGATCTTTGCCCTCTCTCTTTAAATTAATTTTGCTAAAAAAACCAATGTTGATTCTGTTTTTGTTTTCGACGATGTCTTGTTTTTGCAGAGAACTAAATATGGAGAAAACGAAGGATGTGGGAAAAACCAAAGCATCGTCAAAAGAAACACCAAGGACGACACCAGTTATGACACGCAGTAAGCAAAAAGGTGAAAAGACGAAGGCACCAAGCCAGAAGCCGGATACTGCGGAAATCACCTCGCCACTAGATGCCAACGCTATAGCAGCGGCATCAGTCAAAGCTATGGCGGCCAAAGCTGATGCATCGAAGACAGCATCGACTTCCCGTTCTCATGAACAACGTGAATGATTTGCAGATTCAACGATGCAACAACCAGCCTCCGGAATGCGGCCAACAAATGATCAAAACCAAGCCTTACCGACTATCCAGCCCTTGCTGACAATAAAACAACCAGCGACCCCTCATGTTGAGCCGCCAGTGGTAACTCCCGATCCTCCTATGCCCTTAATCCAAACAGTTTATGAAGATCATACTGTGGCCGTTGGTGGGCAGAGGTAGGTCGGGACACCGAACCAAGGATCAAATCATTCCCTCCAACTAATAGCAGAGCTCGAGAAGTTGAAAAAATGAACAGAAGGTATACGTAGATGCAGTTGCCTTATTGGCTCGGGAAAATCAAGAGCTCAGGGACAAGATCGCCCAAAGTGCTGGAGCGGCCCACCAGCATGATGAAGCAAATTCTAAAGCGCCAGGGCCGGATCGTGACCAAAGGATCGTCTTGAAAAATGCCAACAATACCGAACCATTAAACCGAAGAGCAGCCATAGGAAACAGATCATCCAATCCAGACTATGTTCCCGAAGACTCGGACTATTTCGATAGTGAGAACCGAAGGTCATGACAATCCTAAATCAAAGATGATCACCAGCATGCAATGGAGGACCTTCGTGCCGAAATGATGGCTGAAATCAAACAACTAAAAGTAAGACAAGGAGGAGGAAGGCTAGAAGAAGTTATGAGGGAATCCAGCACCACACCACTGACCCCTCACTTGGCCAAAGATCTCATTCCTCAGAAGTTTCCCATACCAGCGTTTGAATGCTATGATGGATCCAGCGACCCCGCGGTCCACCTTCGTTATTATAACCGTATTTTGGCATGATGGGATCAGGACGACGCGGTCCTCTGCAGATATTTCCCTTCGAGCTTGAAAGGATCGGCATTATCCTGGTTCGATAACTTACCACCCAATTCCATTGATTTCTTAAGCCAGCTCACCGAGAAATTCTTGAGAACTTACATGTACAACAAGGCCGTGAACACTGGGATGGAAAAGCTCTTCTCGCTGGCGGTCGCATACAAAGAAACATCAGAGAATATACCGATATATGGAAAAAAATATGTCAAGCGATATGGAATATAGATCCGGTAGCAGTAGAAGGATGCAACGTCAAAAAGATCTTGATTGACGGAGGAAGTTTAGTAAACGTTCTGTTTTATGATACGTTCAAAAGAATGGAATTAAATGATGAGCAACTTATGTCCTCTTATTATACCATCTAAGGATTCAACGGCGCAGCTACGTAGCCTCTAGGAGACATTGTGTTAGAAGTAAAGGCAGGACCAATGAAGATCAAAACTCGGTTCAGCGTGGTAGATGCTCATTCTCCCTACAATGCCATCATCGGTCGAAGATGGGTACACAAACTCAAAGGAGTATCAGAAACGTATCACCAATACCTTAGATTCCCAACGCCCGAATGGGTAATGGAAATTAAAGGAGATCAGGTCACTGCCCGAGAATGCCAAGCTCTGCAAAACCAACTCAATAATGAACAAGATGAGCAATGGAAGTCTCGGAGAAATAAAAACAAAGCGGCCGCCAAGGACAAAGCAATTGACCTTTATCTCGAAGAAATCTCAGGAAAAAGCTTGTCGAAGGAAAGCACCGATCTAAACACTGAGGCAGGTACCTCCGCAGCTAAGGGGGATGAAGAGCCTACCAAGTAGCAATTAAAGAATGTTCCTATCCTAGGGGAACCAAAACCTACATTCACATCTGTAGAACCCACGAAGGAGATCAATAAAAGGACCGAAGAGAATCCGAAGATAATTAAGATAAGAACCTTAATGGATGAACAACGGTAAATAGCATTGATCAAGTTACTCAAGGAATATGCGGACATATTTGTGTGGAAGTTAGGAGATATACCAGGAATTGGTCCGAAGATAATCCAGCACGAGCTTCGTATAAAGCCGGGAACAAACCCCTTTAGACAAAAAGTACGAAAGGTTCCGCCAGAATATCACCAGGCGATTGAGAAAGAACTCCGAAATATGTTAGAAGCTGGATTCATCAAGGAGGTAAAGTACCCAACGTGGATTTCGAACATGGTCATCGTGCCAAAAAAGAACGAAGGAGTGAGAATATACATCGACTTCACCAACCTCAATAAGGCATGTCCAAAGGATAGTTATCCACTCCCAAGCATCGATCAACTGGTAGAAGCCGTCGAAGGGTACGAAGAATTATCATTCATGGATGGATATTCTGGGTACAACCAAGTAGCCCTGGAAAAAGAAGACCAACAACATACATCATTCTACACCCGCACGACCTCTACTGTTACACAAAGATGCCCTTCGGACTGAGAAATGCAGAGGAAACATACCAGAGGATGGTTGATGCTATCTTCAAGCCATGGATTAGGAACACTTTAGAAGTTTATGTCGACGACATGCTTGTCAAGAGTAAGCTGCGGAAGGACCACCATCAAAACTTGCGAGATATCTTCGATGCCATGAGGAAGCACAACATGAAAGTGAAACCAGAAAAATGTACGTTCGGCGTCACGTCGGGAAAGTTCCTTGGATATCTAGTGACGAAGAGGGGCATCGAAGTCGATCCTGCTAAAATCCAGGCCATTGTGGAAATGCCATCCCCAAAAAACTTGAAAGAGGTCCAAAAGCTCAACGGATCACTGGAAGCACTGGGAAGATTCATCGCCAGATCGTCGGAAAATTGCAAGCACTTTTTCAACATCCTCAAGAAAGGAAGTAAGTTCGCATGGACCGATGAATGTGAAGAATCCTTCCATAAGATTAAGGAATACTTGTCCACAATCCCGATCCTCCAGAAGCCCGATCCTGGCGAAGTGCTGGCCCTTTACATAATAGCGACCGAAGACGCAGTCAGTGTGGCATTGGTCAAAACCAACACAAAGGTCGAACAACCAATCTACTATGTCAGCAAGACTCTCAACCCGGCAGAAAGAAACTACATGAAGATTGAACAACTCATACTAGCATTAGTATGGGCAACCCAAAAGCTGAGAACCTACTTCTTAACCCATTACGTTCGTGTCTCATGCACGGCACCGCTGGAAGCTGTCCTAAAAAACGCCGGGAAAGTAGGAAGAATAGCAAAATGGAATACTCATCTTGATCAATTCAATATCATCCACGAGATCCAAACTGCACAAAAGTCATAAGTCTTGGCGGATTTTCTAGTAGACTTACCCCTGGACAATGACGAAGAGGTGAAGGACACTCTATAAGAAGAAGGAGAAGATAAAGATCTGTTTGATGTACTCGAACTCTCAAGTCAAAGACGATGAGAGGTCTTCGTCGATGGATCGAATAATAAATAAGAAGCGGGCATAGGCATCGTTATCACCACCCCGACCGGAGATAGGATTGTGCACGCACTAAGGATGGAGTTCAAGGGGCATACCAACAACATCGTGGAGTACGAAGCCATAGTACATGCACTTCGGTTGATAATAGAAATGGGAATAACGGACGTACGCCTAACAAGTGATTAATAACTAGTCATTCGACAAGTGGAGCTGGAATACAATGTTTATGACGAGACCCTCTCAGCATATATGGATCTGGTCCAAACCCTAGCATCACAAATATCCAACATCAAGTTCTGACATCTATGTAGAAGAGACCTCAGGCATGCTGATGCCTTAACATACATATCACCTATGCTAAGGGATGAAAGCGTCAAGGCCATCAAGATAACAAGAGTGTATGAACCTTCGATCAACCCGCAACAATCCTTCGTTACAAATCGTGAAGACGATGTGGGGGAGGACATCGCTGACGACGATGCTGGAGAAGATATCGAAGATGATATCCTATCAAGAGCTAATGAGGATGAATATTTCAGTAACGAAGAAGATTGGAGAACCAGAGTTCATCTATTTATTAAAGAAAAAATGCTGCCCACAGACCTGAAGCAGGCCCGAAAAATACAATCAAAATAAGGGAGGTATGACCTTCGCGATGGAGTTATTTACAAGAAGTCTTTCCGAGGTCCTTTATTACGCTGCTGTTGATGGTGGTTTTTAGCTTAGGGTTAAAATCGTAAAACCTTAGTCTAACGTGACGTCACTCTATAAGAAAACGAAGTCGAGAGTACCAATATCTCCACTAGCATATTTATTGAGCCATAATATGTCAACGTGAAATTTACCAGGGTACCTTTTTTTTATACATGCTATGTTCCACGATAGAACCCTCAGTATTGACTGGCATCATCTCCGCACATTCCAACCGCGCATGCTAGCCAAGCATGCCAACCGCGCATGCCGTACATTATAATTAGGGTTTCGACCTGCTAAACCATAATTTCCGCATCTCCACGCCAAAGGCATACCATGCCAGCCATGCCAGCCACAACTCCGCGCCAAAGGCATACCATGCCAGCCGCACCACCGTGCCAATGGCATGCCAGCCACATCTCCGCGCCAAAGTCATACCATGACAGCCGCACCACCACGCCAATGGCATGCCATCCATGCCAGCCACACCTTCGCGCCAAAGGCATACCATGCCAGCCGCACCACCGTGCCAACGGCATGCCAGCCACACCTCCACGCCAAAGGCATGCCAACCATGCCAGCCGCACCACCGTGCCAACGACATGCCAACCATGCAAGCCACACCTCCGCGCCAAAGGAATGCCAACCATGCCAGCCGCACCACCGTGCCAACGGTATGCCAACCTTGCCAGCCACACCTCCGCGCCAAAGGTATGCCAACCATGCCAGCCGCACCACCATGCCAACGGCATGCTAACCATGCTAGCCATACCTCTGTGCCAAAGTCATGCCAACCATGCCAGCCGCACCACCGTGCCAACGGCATGCCAGCCACACCTCTGCGCCAAAGGCATGCCAACGATGCCAGCCGCACCTCCGCACCAAAGGCATGCCAACCATGCCAGCTGCACCACCGTGCCAAAGGCATGCCATGCCGGCCATGCCTACATGTCGCTGGTTGCCAAACGGAGGGTTGCAACAATCAACGGCTACCCCTCCTCCTGAGATGCAGATCTCAGCCGTACAAGTTCGCCACAAAACGCATGTCAACTTTTGGCCCAATGCCAAATTCCACGGTTTATGCCAAAACTCTAATTTGGCCATGCCTCCATGTCGCTGGCTACAAAATGGAGGGTTGCAACAATCAAGGACTACCCCTCCTCATGAGATGCAGATCTCAGCCGTACAAGTTCGCCACCAAATTCATAGAAACTTCTGGCCAAATGCCAAATTCCACGGTTTATGCCAAACCTTAATTTGGTCGCGCCTAAAACATGCCAAAGTCATGTCTGCCATGCCTCCATGCCATTGGCTGCCAAACGGAGGGTTGCAACAATCAACAGCTACCCCTCCTCTTGAGATGCAGATCTCAACTGTTCAAGTTCGCCACCAAACACATGGCAACTTCTGGCCCAATGCCAAATTCCACGGTTTATGCCAAAAGCCTAATTTGGTCGCGCCTGAAACATGCCAAAGCCATGTCGTCCATGCCGCTGGCTGCCAAACGGAGGGTTGCAACAATTAACTACTACCCTTCCCTATGAGATGCAAATCTTAGCCGTACAAGTTCACCACCAAACGCGTGGCAACTTTTGGCCAAATGCCAAATTCCACTGTTTATGCCAAAACCCTAATTTTGCCACGCCTAAAAGATGTCGGCCATGTCGCTGTCTGCCAAACGGAGGGTTGCAACAATCAACGGCTACCCCTCCTCCTGAGATGCAGATCTCAGCCGTACAAGTTCGCCACCAAACGCGTGGCAACTTCTGGCCCAATGCCAAATTCCACGTTTTATGCCAAAACCCTAATTTGGTCGCGCCTAAAACATGCCAAAGCCATGTCGGCCATGCCTCCATGCCGCTGGCTGCCAAACGGAGGGTTGCAATAATCAACAGCAACCCCTCCTCTTGAGATGCAGATCTCAGCCGTACAAGTTCGCCACCAAACGCATGGCAACTTCTGGCCCAATGCCAAATTCCACGGTTTATTCCAAACCCTAATTTGGACGCGTCTAAAACATGCGAAAGCCATGCCGACCATGCCTCCATGCCGCTGGATGCCAAACGGAGGGTTGAAACAATCAACGGCCACCCCTCCTTCTGAGATGCAAATCTCATACGTACAATCTTGCCACCAAACCAAACGATTTGTGGCAACCTCTTGGCTGCGATGCCAATATTCCGCGGTTTGTGCCAAACCCTAATTTGGCCGCGCCAAGAGCATGCACGAGCCATGCCTCCATGCCACTGGCTGTCAAACGGAAGGTTGCAACAATCAACGGCTACCCCTCCTTCTAAGATGAAAATCTCAGTCGTACAAGCTTGTCACCAAACCAAACGATTTGTGGCAACCTCTTGGATGCGATGCTAAAATTCCGCGGTTTGTACCAAACCCTAACTTGGCTGCGCCAAGAGCATGCACGAGCCATGCCGGTCATGCCTCCATGGCGCTGGCTGTCAAACGGAGAGTTGCAACAATCAACGGCTACCCCTCCTCATGAGACACAGATCTCATCCGTACAAGCTTTCCACCAAACTACATGACTTGTGGCAACCTTTTGGCTATGCTTCCAACTCTTTGGTCACGGCTACCCTTCCTCTCAAGATGCAAAATCTCGGCCGTTGAAGGTCGGCACCGAACCGGTAAGCCTCTCAACTTTAACTTGCCAAATAATAGCAACATGCTACACGTTTTCAACGAAAACACTCGAGACATCAAGACATGTCACAAACTGCGGGATGCTCATCAGGGTATTGGTCTGGCGGTTGACAGCGTGCGGCGTGGAATACGCCTATTACAATAAAGTGTAATTAGAGTAAGGCGGTTAGTAATGACATGAAATAATGGTGAATGTATCCTTCATTATGGAAACATCAATTCCAGGCGTTACCGGTTATCATTCTCTTCCATTACTCAACCGTTTCCACTTCTTATGAGGTCAGGGTACGTTTTTTTGCGACTTGTATAAATAGGTCTCACCTATTTCCACCAAGAACAAGTTTTGGTGAGGAGAAGACACCATACACAGAAGTCACTTGCTAGCCTTACAACCTGCTAGCGTCTCACTTTCTGATACAAGTCGTCAAATAACCGCTCTTCCAGAATCAATTATTCTGGTCTCAACATTCTCTTCGCTTCCCTCCCTAAGACCAACCCTTCTCCTTCACTTTGTGACCAAAGCAAGTCTGAAACGGACATTTCTTAGTTTAGGCCGGATTTGTACAGATTGATCTCTGGAATCAAAGTACTCCCTTGCAGTACATTGTTTAGGGTTTAGACTCGTTTCTCACATACAACACACGAAATTACCGAAATCAGCAGAAACCGTTTTCACCCTCAAACAATTGGCGACCACAGTGGGATTAATCTCTCGGTTACAATGACAATTTCTGATTCCCGATTTCATTCTTCAATCCAGATCTAAAGATGGTAGAAGAAAATGATCTGCGCAGGGATCGACGACTCAGTTACCAGATGGCTCAGTTTATCACACGACGAGAAATGACTGGGGACTTCTCATAGTAACGGCAGTGTCGCCCACAAAACTCAGACTTACACCCGGAAGATCCGTTTTGTTGGGAGACCCTGGAAACGAGTAGGTCTTGTTAGACAAAATGCATAATCTGTTACTTCGAGTTTCCACACTGATAATAGAAACCGATATCCATGTTATCCTCGAATTTCATCTTATACAATAATAATCCAAAACCCTCATAGGTAACAATTATCTATCAACCCAAAAATCCAGAAAACCAAACCATAAACTAGGCGTTTCGTTTGCCTTTCAAAAATAAAAAACCTAAGCAAAAGAAGTTCAGAAGACAGAAGTACATTCAAGGGAATTCATTCATCAATGGCTTGCTCTTCTTAGAGAAAGCCTCCTTCGTGCTTTGGAGAGTCGCCCCTTTTCAGCTTCAAATTTTGGACAACCTTTCGATTTCCGCTTCTTGTTGTTTGATCACATCTGCGGAAGGGCCTTCGATCGCCTCGGCCTGCAACTTTTGGATATCGGTAAAACCCTCAACAAACCAGGGAGCGTTGAACTTGTAGTCTACGCACATGTCACGATGGAACTTCCAACTTGAGATTACATCCTCAGAGACGGTGTGGCCAATCACATTGAACATGTCGTCAATCGAAGATAAGGAGCCACTTCGACGTTTTCTCCAGAAGTCGCTCCGCTTCAACGCCCTCAAGCAGCGGCTCCGCTTCAACGCCCTCAAGCAGCGGCTCCGCTTCAACGCCCTCCAGCAGCGGCTCCGCTTCAACGTCATCCAGCAACGGCTACGCTTCAACATTCTCTCCAGAAGTCGTTCCACTTCAACGTCCTCCAGCAGCGGCTCCGCTTCAACGCTCGCTTGAGATCCGAAGCCGAAGCTTCAGCGTTTTTCTTCATAAGTTTCAACGTCCTCTCCAAGAGCCGAAGCCGCTTCAACGCCTCATTCCTGCCAAGGTTCGTGCTCGTGGTCGCCGCTCCCCCTGTCAAGGATCATGTCGTGAACACCTTTTGATCCACCCCATCAAAGCTCGTGGTCATGGATGGTTTTCCCGCTTACGCATCCAGCCAACCTACTTTGTTCCCACGACGATGTAGTGCCTTATGGTCATATCTTCTGCCAAGAACTGTTGCCGCTCATGATACCAGCCAGAGCTTCACCATGGAAACAATCACTACAAAGATGGAAACATATAAACCACACTTGGGTACTGAGGATCTACATGGAATCCCTTCACTATCAAAGATCAGAAGACACGGTCAACTAAAAGGTCATAGCCACGACAAGGTCATCTACTCTTCAAGGATATAGCGTAAGAGTACCATCACCTCTCTGTCTAGAAGACGCCTGCAACACTTTACGAGGCCCCGGTGGATCCCAACCCTGCTTAAGAATAAACAACTTCAGAAACTGAAGAAAAGTGCGACTGGGGACTGCTCATCGCACTCCATCCCGACGACCCTCAAAGATTCATGAGATAACTTTAGAGATGCGGTTGAAACATTTTCTTGAAGAAACAGAGGGAGCCACGATAAACAACATAACTCTCTCATTTCTACCTTTTCGTTATCGAAAATATTTCGTCCATGTGATATTCTGAGCACCCCAGTGTCACATCCAGAAGAGTACAATAAGCCTGTATCGAATCCCGTGGACATGGATTCAAGGCGACGCAATGAAAGTAGGCTACACATGGGGACTACCAGCATGGGACGCTTTCACTCCCCTCAACCAGGTTATTTCTGATTTCAACATCATCACTGTCGAAGTTTTACAAGCCGCAGGAATTTCTCAACATGAAACCGTACATGTGAATTGAAGACTCCAAAAACACGCTACAAAGATACACTCACATATTCGGTCGTGCCATCGGATCTAACAGAAGTATAATTGGGGACTGCTCACCGCATCCCATTCCATACGATAGTCCAAGATTCAGAAGATGGTTCGAAGGATGTCGCTTGGAACAAAGTCCTTGAAGACTTGATAGCAGCACATCGGCAACAAAACGCCTCCCAACTCATCTATTTCATCCAGTGGCTCCGGAAGATTTCGACCATACAAGCATCCACAGCATATTGTCATCGCGATCATAAGGTCCAGCACTGAACAACCTAAAGTCAAGGATGGACCGACAACGCAACCACGATCTCCAAGATTAGACCTGACATGATCGTTGCCGAGCATATGTTTCAGCCATCCGTCCCAATAGTGCAATGGAGTTTGGTAAATTTTGGAATCCACTGGAGAGACACTACAGACGAAAGCACGGATCCGGACGGGCAACAGAAAACAGAAGAGGGTCGATACCTCTTTTCATGCGGACGGAGTTTCTAGAGTTTGCAAAAAATAAAGATTCCTTCTTGCTCCATGAACGGGAATAAATGATTGGGTGCGACTATGCTACCTTGGGCCTGCAACATCCCTCCTGAATTCTTCTTGAGTTTTTACTGTCGGGCTATTTTCACCTCCTAAACGATCTCAAAGCCTAAATATTCCCTCGTAGAGAGATGTGAAATTCTTTTCCGATCAGAATGGAGGGGCGGACCATCAAAATACGAGTTCGTACGAGAATTCTACAACGATTTTAGTAAAGGGCGCTAATTAGGGTTTCGGCATGCCAAACCCTAATTTAGACAAAGTTGCCAGGCGTCATCACCACCATTTGGTAGCCGAAGTTCCAGCGCCAGCAGCCTACACCCTTCCAGCGCCAGCAGCTTACATCCCTTCCAGCGCCAGCAGCTTGCATCTTTCCAGCGCCAACAGGTTGCATCCTTTCCAGCGCTAGAAGCTTGAGTCCTTCCAGCGCCATAAGCTTGCATCCTTTCCAGCGCTAACAGCTTGCGTCCTTCCAGCGCCAGCAGCTTGCATCCTTTCCAGCGCAGCTTACGTCCTTCCAGTGCCAGCATCTTGCATCCTTTCCAGCGCTAACATCTTGCGTCCTTCCAGCGCCAGTAGCTTGCATCCTTTCTAGCGCTAGCAGCTTGCGTCCTTCCAGCGCAACTTCTCCACCTATAGCCGATTGCACCAACAATCCGCATACCGAGCAGGAGACAACAAAAGCCCATGCCAAGCCTACGCCAGCGGCTCCACATCACACCAAGCCTATGCCAACGACTCCGTTTTAAGACAAGCCAGCGTTAGCGGATCATTCCAAGACAATACAACACTAGTTGCTCATTCCAAGCCAATGCAACGCTAGCGGCTCATTCCAAGCCAATCCGACGCCAGCGGCTCCATTCCAAGCCAATACAATGCTAGCGGCTCATTCCAAGCTAATATGACACCATCGGGTCCATTCCAAGCCAAGTAACGCCAATGGCTCACTTTACACCAAGCACTGCAAGCGGCTCCACTCCGAGCCAAATTTGCGCAAAGCCGCCAACACGAGAGTCTCAGGTTTTACTTTTCTCCGAAAAAGGTTAGCCAGATCTTCCTGACCATCCCTTCATGACTTTCCGTTCCGATTTTGTCCTTGTCTGTCACCATATCATGCTTACCCCGCAACAATGCCCTTGTTCCGAGCTAATCAGAGGAGTTAATGTTGATGGTGGTTTTTAGCTTAGGGTTAAAATCGTAAAACCTTAGTCTAACGTGACATCACTCTATAAGAAAACGAAGCCGAGAGTACCAATATCTCCACTAGCACATTTATTGAGCTATTCAATATGTCTACGTGAAATTTACCAGGGTACCTTTTTTTTTATACATGTTATGTTCCACGATAGAACCCTCAGTATTGACTGGCATCAACTCCGCACATGCCAACCGCGCATGCCGTACATTATAATTTGGGTTTCGACCTGCTAAAACATAATTTCCGCATCTCCGCGCCAAAGGCATACCATGTCAGCCGCACCACCGTGCCAACGACATGCCAGCCATATCTCCGCACCAAAGGCATACCAGCCACATCTCCGCGCCAAATGCATACCATGCCAGCCGCACCACCGTTGGCATGCCATGCCAGCCGCACCACCATGCCAACGGCATGCTAGCCATGCCGGCCACACCTCCGCGCTAAAGGCATGCAAACCATGCCAGCCGCACCACCGTGCCAACGACATGCCAGCCACACCTCCGCGCCAAAGGCATGCCAACCATTCCATCCGCACCACCATGCCAATGGCATTCCAACCATGCCAGCCACACCTCCACGCCAAAGGCATGCCAACCATGCCATCCGCACCACCGTGCAAACGGCATGCCAACCATGCCAGCCACACCTCTGCGCCAAAGGCATGCCAACCATGCCAGCCGCACCACCGTGCCAACGGCATGCCAACCATGCCAGCCACACCTCCGCACCAAAGGCATGCCAACCATGCTAGCTGCACCACAGTGCCAAAGGCATGCCATGTCGTCCATGCCTCCATCCCGCTGGCTGCCAAACGGAGGGTTGCAACAATCAACGACTATCCCTCCTCCTGAGATGCAGATCTCAGCCGTACAACTTCACCACCAAACGAGTGGAAACATCTGGCCCAATGCCAAATTCCGCGGTTTATGCCAAAACCCTAATTTGGACACGCCTAAAACATGCCAAAGCCATGCCGGTCATGCCTCCATGCCGCTGGCTGCCAAACGGAGGGTTGCATCAATCAACGGCTACCCCTCCTTCTGAGATGCAGATCTCAGTCGTACAAGTTCGTCACCAAACGCATGGAAACTTCTGATGAAATGGGGTTGGCCTGGTATTTCCATATATCAGCAACCAAAATGATGAAATGGGGTTGGCTTCGTATTTCCATATATCAGTAACCACAATGATGAAATGAGGTTGGCCTGGTATTTCCATATATCAGCAACCAAAATGAAAAAAATGAAAAAATGTAGTTGGCCTGGTATCTCCATATATATCAGCAGCATAAAATTATTTCATAGGCGAGGCACAAATGCAGCAAATGAATTGAAATCAACGTGGGGTTGGCACATGCAAACTGAAAATGGGAGTATTTTATCTTTCTTACTTTATTACAAATATATTCCACCGGGAAAGATAATTTATTTGCCATGTGAATAATTAATTGAGAAATATTTACACGTGAGATTATTTTGGAAATGATGTAACTCTTTCTTCATTCGGGAGATTTTGGAAATAAGGAGATATTATTATTTCATTAGAAGAACGAGGTGGCAATACTATTTTGGTAAAGATACTGATGATGACATCAACTTGCATGCAAGATATTTTCATAGAATAATTTATTTTGATTCTTTGATTAATGAAATAAAAGAAAGTGAAGGTTATAAGAAGAGGGTCGACTATTTGAGAGGAGGGCCCGGCCACAGGTCCGTAAGTAGAGAAGGATTTTGAAGTTTTGTTTTCGATTCTTCACTTTTCATTAGCTAGAGTTTGATTTTAATATGTTTATGGCTTTTGAGAAAGCCGTGTCTAGCTTGAGTCATGTTAGGGTTTAGGTAGAAACCAATTTAATTTTGTAAACTCTACATTTATATGCTCAATAATGATTTGAATGACTAGTAGTTTTTCTTCATATGGCTTGGTATTTTATTGTTCATGTGATTTTCTTGATTATTTATGCTTTTGAATTGATATGGCGTGCTTTGGTTAAGTTCTTTGATGTGATATGCTTTAGGATTGATAGTTAATGCTTTAGAATCACTACCCATGAAGCGAAGAAAATTACAACGGAGAAACAATATTTGAAAATGCATGGAATATATTTTTAATGACTAGTAGAATTTGCATTAATGGTGGAAACCGAAAATCCTAATAACCCGCTCTCATTTTGTTTACTATTAGAATTGTCATTATTACATTTTGTTCCAAATTTCTGAAAATAGTTCAAACATCATCTTGTCGATTAGTTAGTTTTGATATTAATTAGTAGTAGTATTTCACACTCCTCGTGGGAAAGACCTGTACTTGCCATTGTTCTGCTAGTTAGACACTGTGCACTTGCAGTATTTTATTGTAGGTTTCCCAGCCTACCAAGTTTTTGGCGCCGCTGCCGGGGAGTGGTTGCATAATACTCTCTGATTGATATCTTGTACATAGTTTATTTTTATTTTTTTCTGTACATAATTTTTTTTATTTTTCTTTTAGTTTTCTTTTAGTTCTTTTTACGCAGTTTGCTTGGAATTTTACAGGTACCTTAGTTTGAAGTGCTACCAGCGAAAAGATGCACTCGCAAAACTTTTGCAAGAGCCACTTGGAAGATCCACTATAGGTTTTCTTAGCTCATTTTGGGTATGATTTTGATGATGATAGTGTTATATGTGAAGTCAATGCCTTATTAGACTCCACACCACTGCTAGACACTAATAAATGGAAACCCAAACTAGAACCTCTAATTTTGTCAGAGTCTCGACCAGTTCTATTAGACGAGAAAGCTCCGACCTTGACCTTTAAGTCATTAAGTTCTGATTTTTTTTGTCTTGATGATATTGACAATGAAACCGTTTTAAATGATAATGGGTCTATGAGTCGTGATATTATTGCTCCATTGAGCTATTGTTCCACGGATGAATTTGAACCAATATTAGCTGCGGAAATCATTTCAGCTGATTTAGAACCTGATTTAGAGAGTGCTCTGCGAATAGAAATTGTCAAACAATCTGAACATGTTGCTTCCGGGAGTGATGTAATTTGCACTTACAATTTTCTAGTGGGAATGGATTTAAACATCTTTCTGGAGGTTTATAGTATTTACAGGTGCATATTTTCAGCTGACCGTATTAGTTGGGATGATCCTCAACTTTTTAGACTCTATATATATGATTGGATGTCTACTTTGGGGTACCAACTTCACCTTGTTGAGACTACATGCTATTTGCAAGTTGGGAAACAAATACATTTCGCTTCATGGGAGTCAACCTATCAGATTTGTTCCCTCTACTCTATCTCTTACTTTTATTGTTTATTTTTGTATTTCTCATCTTAATTTCTACAATGCATGACTCAATTACATTGAGGACAATGTAATGTTTAAGTATGGGGGAGTGGGTAATTATCCATATTTTTGCAGGTTTTTACTTTTCTTAGAATTAAAAAAAAAATCAATTGCATAATACCTCTGTTTTGCTCGAGGACTAGCAAAATATAAGTGTGGGGGTGTTGATAAGCATGTATATGCTACATTTTATACCCATATTTATATTAGCTATGATACAATATTTAAGTTACTAATACTATTTTAGGGCTTTTGTAGAAGTACAAGTGAATTCGATCATCCAGCGAATAAACAGCAAAATATGAGACTTAATGGTGTTTGCGACAAAAATGGAAAAATGTGGTTGGCCTGGTACTTCCATATATCAGCAACCACAATGATGAAATGTGGTTGGCCTGGTATTTCCATGTATCAGCAACCATAATGATCAATTATGATGGCCTGGTATTTCTATATATCAGCAGCACTTATTATGCTGGCATGGTATTTCCATGTATCAGCAGCCGGGTTGGCCTGGTATTTCCATGTATCAGCAACCACAATTATGAAATGGGGTTGGCCTGGTATTTTCATATATCAGCAACCACAATGATGAAACGAGGTTGGCCTAATATTTCCATATATCAGCAACCACAATGAAAAAAAATGACAAAATGTAGCTGGCCTGGTATCTCCATATATATCAGCAACATAAAATTGTTCATAGGAGAGGCACAAACGCAGCAAATGAATTGAAATCAAAGTGGGGTTGGCACATGCAAACTGAAAATGGGAGTATTTTATCTTTCTTACTTTGTTACAAATATATTCCATTGGGAAAGATAATTTATTTGCCATGTGAAGAATTAATTGAGGAATATTTACACGTGAGATTATTTTGGAAATAAAGTAACTCTTTCTTCATTTGGGAGATTTTGGAAATAAGGAGAGATTATTATTTCATTGGAAGAGCGAGGTGGCAATACTATTTTGGGAAAGATACTGATGACGACATCAACTTGCATGCAAGATATTTTCATAGAATAATTTATTTTGATTCTTTGATTAATGAAATAAAAGAAAGGGAAGGTTATAAGAAGGGGGTCGACTATTTGAAAGGAGGGCCCGGCCACAGGGCCGTAAGTAGAGAAGGGTTTTGAAGTTTTGTTTTCGATTCTTCATTTTTCATTAGCTAGAGTTTGATTTTAATATGTTTATGGCTTTCTCAAAAGCCATGTCTAGCTAGAGTCATGTTAGGGTTTAGGTAGAAACCAATTTAATTGTGTAAACTCTACATTTATATGCTCAATAATGATTTGAATGACTAGTAGTTTTTCTTCATATGGCTTGGTATTTTATTGTTCATGTGATTTTCTTGATTATTTATGCTTTTCAATTGATATGGTGTGCTTTGGTTAAGTTCTTTGATGTGATATGCTTTAGGATTGATAGGTAATGCTTTAGAATCACTACCCATGAAGCGAAGAAAATTACAGCGGAGAAACAATATTTGAAAATGCATGGAATATATTTTTAATGACTAGTAGAACTTGCATAATTAATTGGTGGAAACCGAAAATCCTAATAACCCGCTCTCATTTTGTTTACTGTTAGAATTATTATTATTTCATTTTATTCCAAGTTTCTGAAAATCGTTCAAACATCATCTTGTCGATTAGTTAGTTTTGATATTAATTAGTAGTAGTATTTCACACTCCTTGTGGAAACGACCTATACTTGCCATTGTTCTGCTAGTTAGACACTGTGCATTTGCAGTATTTTATTGTAGATTTCCGAGCCTACCACATGCCAGCCATGCCTCCATGCCGCTGGCTGCAAAACGGAGGGTTGCAACAATCAACGGCTACCCCTCCTCCTGAGATGCAGATGTCAACCGTACAAGTTCGCCACCAAACGCATGGAAACTTCTGGCCCAATGCCAAATTCCACGGTTTATGCCAAAACCCTAATTTGGTCGCGCCTAAAACATGCCAAAGCCATACCGGCCATGCCTCCATGCCGCTGGCTGCCAAACGGAGGGTTGCAACAATTTACAGCTACCCCTACTCTTAAGATGCAGATCTCAGACGTACAAGTTCGCCACCAAACGCGTGGCAACTTTTGGACCAATGCCAAATTCCACGGTTTATGCCAAAATCCTAATTTGGTCCCGCCTAAAACATGCCAAAGCCATGTCGGCCATGCCTCCATGTCGCTGGCTTCCAAACGGAGGGTTGTTATAATCAACGGCTACCCCTCCTCCTGAGATGCAGATATCAGCCGTACAAGTTCTCCACCAAACGCATGGAAACTTCTGGCCCAATGACAAATTCCATGGTTTAAGACAAACCCTAATTTGATCGCGCCTAAAACGTGCCACAGCCATGCTGGCCATGCCTTCATGCCGCTGGCTGCCAAACGGAGGGTTGCAACAATCAACGACTACCCCTCCTTCTGAGATGCAGCCGTACAAGCTTGCCACCAAACCAAACGATTTGTGGCAACCTCTTGGCTACGATGCCAAAATTCTGCGGTTTGTGCCAAACCCTAATTTGGCCGCGCCAAGAGCCATGCTGGCCATGCCTCCATGCCGCTGGCTGTCAAACGGAGGGTTGCAACAATCAACGGCTACCCCTCCTTCTGTGATGCAAATCTCATGCGTACAAGCTTGTCCCCAAACCAAACGATTTGTGGCAACCTCTTGGCTGCGATGCCAAAATTCCGCGGTTTGTGCCAAACTCTAACTTGGCCGCGCCAAGAACATGCACGAGCCATGCCGTCCATGCCTCCATGTCGCTGGCTGTCAAACGGAGAGTTGCAACAATCAACGGCTACCCCTCCTCCTGAGACACAAATCTCATCCTTACAAGCTTGCCACCAAACCACACGACTTGTGGAAACCTTTTGGCTACGCTACCAACTCTTTGGTCACGTCTACCGTTCCTCTCAAGATGCAAAATCTCGGCCGTCGAAGGTCTCCATCGAACCGGCAAGCCTCTCAACTTTAACTTTCCAAATAATAGCAACATTCTACACGTTTTCCACGAAAACACTCGAGACCTCAAGACATGTCACAAACTGGGGGATGCTCATCAGGGTATTGGTCTCGCGGTTTACAGCGTGCGGCGTGCAATATGCCCGTTACAAGAAAGTGTCATAAGAGTAAGGAGGTTAGTAATGACAAGAAATAATGGTGAAACATATCCTTTATTATGGAAACATCAATTCCAGGCGTTACCGCTTATCATTCTATTCCATTACTCAACCATTTCCACTTCTTACGAGGCCAGGGTACGTTTTGTTGCGACTTGTATAAATAGGTCTCACCTATTTCCACCAAGAAAAAGTTTTGGTGAGGAGAAGACACCACACTCAGAAATCACTTGCTAGCTTTCCAACCTGCTAGCGTCTCACTTTCTGATACAAGTAGTAAAACAACTACTCTTCCAGAATCAACTATTCTGGTCTCAACACTCTCTTCGCTTCCCTCCCTAAGACCAACCCTTCTCCTTCACTTTGTGAACGAAGCAAGTCTGGAACGACCATTTCTTGGTTTAGGCCGGATTTGTACAGATTGATCTCTCGAATCAAAGTACTACCTTGCAGTAGATTGTTTAGGGTTTAGACTCGTTTCTCACCCACAACACACGAAATTACCGAAATCAGCAGAAACTGTTTTCACCCTCAAACAGCTGCATATCCAGAGAAGAAGGTCACCGCATCTTGAAGGACATCCACTATGAAGATGCAGGCAACCACAGCGGAATGAGATCATTAGCCGACAAGGCTAAGATTCAAGGATATTACTGTCCGCATATGATACAGGACGCAGCCAGGATGTCTAGGAGGTGCGAATAATGCCAGCGTTTTGATAAGAGAATCCACGCTCCGGCAACGAAACTAAATTCGGTAGATGGTCCCTGGACATTTTCAAAGTAGGGAGTAGATATCGTCGGGCCCCTGATCGAAGGATCAGGGAAAAGACGATTCTTCCTCGTAGCCACGGATTACTTTAGAAAGTGGGTGGAGGCCAAATCTCTAGACACGGTATCGAGAAAGACGGGCAAAAAGTGGAACGGATCTTACTATTTGCGTAACCCGAAATGAAAAGTCCTCTGGCACCCCTGGAATGCAAAATACCTCAAGCCATACTATCCATGAAGCAATACAGTTCTACACCTGCATGAAGAATACCAGAAGAAGAAGAAGATGGCGCATCCGCTTGACATGTTTCTATCTCTGGTCGAGGAGTAGCAGATCTCTCCGTATCAATCAAACAAATATTTTGCAAAAACTCTATTGGGGAAAGTAATTATATACGATCTCTCGGGACTCCCCTATCAGCGTCTATAAGTGTAGGACCATGGGGAAGGATTCCAGTATAAAGAGATACCCAACCAATTAATAAAGCAGCGGCTCGGCAGAATGGATGCATGTAAATAATTCAATAACGCATTACATGTCTGAGAACGCTGCATTATCCCCCACCGTTCGGTAATCTTCTGGCAGAGGGCTAGACGACGGGGTGATAGGTCCAAAGTCAATGACGAAGGTACCTCCCTTCGTTATTGCATTCAAACACTTTTCATTACTTAATCATTTCTCAACATTTAGATATGCTCTAAAAAAATAAAAAAAAATGAACTGACAATGCAGATAAATCAAGAATGTACATATCACAATAAACGATAATCCATTCCATAAAAATTGATTACAAGTTTGGGGAATTAAACAAGAAATACAGAAGATACACAAAAAATGGCCCGAAGCCAAGTAATCAACAGACATCAGCTTTCTATAACAAACCTAGAAACCTACTTTTGACGTGATCAGCTGGATTCTTCTTCTGAGATGAAGGGACATTTCCTCCTGAAGAAGGATCGGAGGTGTAAGTTAGGGTCTCAGGCATAGGACAACGAGGATACTTCTTGACAATGTCATGATCCTTCATAAGGCTCTGCTCGATATTAGTCAAGGTCTTGTTGACCTCTTTGGCAAGTTGGCAACGAGCCTTATGCACAATAACGGAGACCTTGAGTTTAGACTGCGACAACGAAGATTTTAATCGAGTTACTTCCTTGGATGCCTCCTTCGTTGCTTCATCCCGAGATCCTTCTAACCCTTCATAATACTTGGCCTGACCCTGCTGATGCACTAAGGAAGATTGAGCTTCTTTAAGCTTTTCATTTGCAAGTCCAAGATGTCCCTCGAGCTCTGGAAAAGAAGAAATAAAATGGTTAAAAGATAAGAGTTATGAATCCATCCACGACCAAACAAATGTATACCTTCGACATTAGCCGAAGCCATTTCATATTCATTTACTACGGCATCCCGGGCTTCGTCAAGAAAATCGTATTCACCAGAAAGTTTCTGATAATCTAGTTGAAGATTCTTGAGAGCATATTGACACTCATATCACTCTACCTGCTTCATAGAATCTAGGTGTTTAAGGCGGTTAACTTCGTTGGTCATCCCTTCGATTCCCTTTGTGAGTCTGTACATATTAACCTCTAGGTCCTTTTCAGATTCCACTAGACGAGCAACATCAGCCCGAGAAGCACTTAAAGCGTTACTAAGGGCACATACCTCTGCCCTAGCATCGTCCCTTTCCCGAACGAGTTGTTGGATGTAACCTCTAATGTCAGGATCGTGGGACGAACGATGCTGACGAAGCTCTTCTTCCAAGTTTGCTACTTTGGTTTCTAGACGATAAATATCCTCACGCGCCTCCCGTAGGTTCTCACGAGTCCACAATAAAGCACCATTGAACTGACGACGATTGGCATTCCAACTGTTCTGCATATCAACCATTTTCTCCCGTCTTTCTCGATACCGTACCGCCAGTTCATTATACTCATCGGCCCGTCCATTCCATTCTTCAGCTTCATCCTTAATTTTTGATACCAACTCTTTAATCTGGGAAGCTTGACGAGTTCTCTCACCATGAAGCCATATCAATTCTTTGGTATTGCCCGCTAAACACAGGGCCGCCCAACTCAGAACGAACAGTAAAAAAGCAAAGACAAAGAAAAAGCGAAGGGACAAGATGAAGCACCAGCAGACGATGCTTCTGCCCGAGCTTTCTCCAACTCAGCCTTAAGAGAAACAACTTCCTGGAAAAGCTCCGCTTCGAAGTTGTTGCTTCCCTTTAAACTTTTCCTTCAGCTCTAGTATCTCCTTGTCCTTAGCACCGAGAAGTTCTTCAGCAGAATTCAGTTCCTCTTCCTTGTGACGTAACTTTGCCTCCAACTTAAGAGCCTTCGTCTTGAAGAACTGGTACAAGGTATGGTTACAGTGCTCGCTTCTCACCAGATGCATAAGGAAAGACCACATGAAAATCATTAAGAAAAGAACTTTGGACCCCTCAACTTAGTATCTACGATCGCCTACCTCGAGAAAACGTTGTTGAGGACAACCATACTGATACCCATCATCTATGGCCATCATATGAGCAATGGAAGAAGGGGGATCGACCAGAAGACTAGACGAAGTAGCTCCCAAATCTTTTCCCCAGAATTCAGCAACATCATCAGGGGATGCCAGCTGCATTCTCTGACGGGTGAAGGCGTCAGAACCCTTATCACCAGACACTATGGGGAAAGGATTGGGCACGCACATCAGGCCTTTCTTCATCAACCATTCGAAGGTTGCATCATCCCCATCGTGCATCACGACTTTATCAAAGCTATCAGAAGATACATCAGCGGAAGCCCCATCACCAGCATCAGACCCTTGGTCGGCGGGATTTTTCTTGGATTCAGCCTCCTTAGAGGCAAGAGCGTCGGCATCCTCCCCATCAGAACTATCTTCTTCCTCAGATACTTTCTTCCCCCCACCCTCCGCAAGGACGTCCGATTCATCGTTTGGTGAAAGCAGCGAAAAATCCGATGCTATCCCCATGGCAGCGTTAATATCTACCGGAACCCCAGCGGAATAGATCTTACCAAAGGAGAACTCTTGGTTGGGATGCGTCTCTGGAAGGTCAGCATCCTCGTTCCTTCGAACACGCGCGGCCTCGGTTGGAGGATCGTTCACCTTATCCTTAGAAATTGGGTCCTCGCCACTGCTCTTGTCATCAACATTTTCGTCATCCTCGTGACCATGAGGAGAAGTATCCGTACGCTCCTCATCATCTGTAACATCGTCATCAGAATTTTCCTCATCGTTCACGGGACTAGTAACCTCGTAAACCTCTGTCTCTCCTTCACCAACAGTAGAAGACTGAACGAGACCAATCTTTTTCTTCTTCGAATCCTGAAACAAACACATGATCAATCTTTGATTCCAGGGGCAACCATACGTAAACCACACATTAGTATACGGAATCATACCTTGAAAGTGGTAGTACTCTTCGAAGAAAGAACTACATCAGAACTGTCATTCTCATCTGCATCAGCGGCGTCAACGACATAATCAAAGTTCATGCCGGCAAATTTTAGCTGTCAAGGTCAGAAATCACCATAGCGAGACGGAGCACCATCTCGAGGCTGGCTGTCAGTAGTAGGGCACCATCCATGAGAACCGAGCACCCAACCATGGGCCTATGACCTCGATGGGAGTAGCGTGCCACTCATAATCATGGTCACGTTTGAGACACTCGTCTTTCGGGAAAATGCGAGGATGTCCAGTTTCTTCAGTACCAGGAACGAACCTAAGCTTAGAGTCACTCACTTTGCTCAGAAGACGAACCTCACCCTGGGAATCTGCCATTGTACGAAGATCAACACTCCAGGGCTTCCGATTCCTACCGTTGACATAATCCCCAGAAGAAGCATTGAAGTTCTCGGGGGTGTACCAGTCTTTCTCCGCAGGATTAGGAGTGTAGCATATCATCATCGTCTCACCCTTGCTCCGAAGATAACACTCATTAAGCGTCCGAAGGTAGTTCCCACTCAGATGAACTACTGAACGACGGTGAGTATGAGAAGTGGAGCCTTCGTGGTTTGCCAAAGCATCGTAATAATATGAGTCACCAGATTTATACAGGGGCAGCATAAGACCAGCTTCGAAATCCCCTACGGTCGTCAACAAATGGAAGACATCATATTTATAGTTTACAATCATATCATAAGTAAGACCAGCTTCGAAAGCCCCTTGGTTATAAAACTTAACATAGAAATCTTCCAGACCATGCTTCGCCTTCAAGACCTCAAGATCAATATGGCTGTAAGTTACCTTCTTCTTCTTCTTCTTCGAAACTAAGATACTGTGGATAAATGGAGCAACCTCAGAAGGTACGGCCTTGCTTGACGATAACTTCTTCATATGACTCATCTCCGAAGCCTTCCTCTTAGTTGCAGCATTCATTGACGAGTCTGCCTTCGATGCAACCCCTTTTGAAGAAGGATCCTTCACCAAGACAGTGGTTTGCGGAGCCTTGGGCTTTTGAGAAGGCGTCGTAATAGAAGGAGCTATGGAGCGAAGAGGCTGAAAATTCATCGGCTCCGAACGCTGAGGAGAAGGGTTAGGAGAAGGAATATTTACAGCATAACGAGAACCTCTAGGCAGATCCCCTTTTTTCTGAGAAGAAACCCTAGGACCCGATGAAGACGAAGTCTTGCGGGAACGAGGATCGGTTTGAGAAGGTTTAGACGGGCCACCCCTCGGCGGAGACTTATCAGGGATCTTAGACGGAGGATATCTATAAGGACTAGATGGGGGGTATTATATAGAACACGAGGACGATCAGCCATACCTGCAAGGGGAACGAAGATAAAACAGAAGTCAAAATACAGATTCAATTAAGGTCGAACATAATTCTAGCCATTATAACAAGAAAATCTTCAGGGCAAAAATGTCACGAGAATATCTTCATATCAAATACATTTTCACACCAAAATAACAAATAACTATAGGTTTCGTGATAAAGAACATGGGCAAGTATATATACTGTCGTTTGGATTGTTCTTTATCACGAATCCTAAGATCATTGAACAAAGGGAAACAGAAGAAAAAATGGCAGATGCAAAAGAACTACTTATTGATAATCAATGGCGAAAAGGATAATCAATAGCAGAGACAGTTACGGGACCAACAAGAAGCTGCAGTAGAAGTATCACAGAAGACTTAACAAGAACCCGAAATAAAGAATGAACAGCAGCAGCAGTTAAGAACAAAAGACAAAAATCAAACAAGAACTGAAGAAATGTTCAGAGAATGAGAATGAAAGAGACAGAGCAAGAAGAAGACATAGGGAGGGAATAAAAGGTATTTATCCAGCTACCCAGGACATATTTATAACAGGGGGTAGACATAACCGTCCCATGATTCAAAAAGAAGTTATTTCTAGAAGTGGGAAACGTGCCAAAAAAATCAGGGGAGTTAATGCGATAAGTTGAGGAGACTGTGAAGACAGTTTTCTTCATACTTTGACCAATTTCAAACCAAAAAGAAAAGGGGCAAATTGTATACACATAATCTGTGATCAGCCACGTGTCCATTATCTTATAGATCCGACGATGGTAAAACAACAGCTAACTAAAGAACGAGCTACTGCAGAGTATCCTAGAAGACCCAAAGACCCACTTTAATCTATCCCAAGATAGATCCGAAATCGAGGGTGGAGATTAATCTAGTCGACATGGATGTTACAGGGGCATCAGACAGCTGTCTGACGCGTGCGGACTGCCCAACCACCCGCCTTGAATGCTACATGCAGAGGGCACGTGTCAAGCCTCCTGTGGTGGATTAAGCGGCGACCCATCGATACAGAATATTACCGTTAGGGTGATCGTTACAGAACGAAGATGTCAGCGGCATCGGCACAGAAGTCAAGATGATAAGGATACAACTATCATCCAGGAGGCCCCACACAGAAGATCTATAAATACCCAATTCAACTAAGAGAGAGAGAGGTCGACTATTTTTTATTTAGAGTAACAGAGAGCTTAGGAGAGAGAAATTGCAAGAGTAAGTATGAGTTTTATTTCCTCCATAGCTCTGTCCCCCAGTCAAAATCATTGGACTATCTTTGTCATCTTTGAATACATAGTGAAACACCAACCCCCGTGGACATAGGCCTTAGTGTTGAACCACGTAAATCTGCGTCTCATTTACATTCTGCACTTATAATATTCGTACTCTTTACATTATGCATCTTTGAAATCATCATAGGAATTCCTATGATAAGAAGCAAGGACGAGCCCTAAGGCTCAGAGCTCCTTTTTTTACTGTTTTATGCAACTTCCATTATGTTACTATCATTTCGTCTGTTATATTATGATTATGAATTTTGTTTGTTGACACGATGATACCATCGTTATTTTTGTGTTCACAAAAGTCAAGGATGTGAATGGGCAGAGAATAAGAAAGGCGTTGGTGGTGTTTACGTGGCTGCATGGGCAGTGACGGTGTTTGCCGATACCTACGGTGGAGCAGTGCTTATGGAATTAACTACGATGGTGAATGAGGGTTTTATTGCAGGCAGCAATCGAGTGGAGATGGAACGTGAAGTGAATTTTTTTAGTGGCCGGTGGTGCTTTCTCGAATGGCCTTGTTCTAAGATGATGTTGATTGTTTTTGGAGTTAAGATATTGATTGTTCTCAACATGGAACAAAGGCTGAAATGATGGTGCTGGTGATCGACTGCTATGGTCTCGGACTGTGTTCGAGAAGGTTAAGCTGGGAATTCAAAGACGAGCTGCTTGGTCCGTCTTATGAGAGATCGATGGGTGCCGAGAATTGGACAGAAGCAAACGATTGCCAGATTTTGGAATAATGTTTTTAGTTTAGAAATTAGAAAAGTATAAGTTTGGAAACCGGTACGTGGGTATTGGATTGGACCCCCTTGGGCAGTTTTTGCTGGGTTTATTGAGACTTCTCGCAGCAGCTATGATGGGGAGAAAACAGACTATATAAAGAGGAATGGAAAATAGCACAAGGGAGACCGGGACTGGAGTCGGCGGCTAGGTCGAAAACCAGAGAAGAGAAGAACAAATAGAAGCGCAGCTACAGAGGTGGAAGAAAATGGTTTTCAATTCTTAGTTTCATTTCCATCTTCTTGATTAGCTAGTGAATGTTTTTAATATGTTTATGGTTTTTGAAAAATTCATGTTTTGCTAGATTTATGTAGCCAGGATTTTATGATTCGAAAACATTCTTACCAATAAATCATGATTGATTTAAAGATATTTGATATTAGACTTTTATAAATAAATCGATATTTCTTGAATTTTGTCCATCGATTTTGTGTTTAGTTAGTTTCACTTAATTATTTTATTTTTTTTGATAATTCATGCTTGGGATATCTTCGATGCTTACGAGTACAAGTAATATTTGAGAAACTATACATTTGATAGGTGTCGTCATACATACCGGACATAATTAAGATTTATGATTTCATTTTTGCTCTTTAATTGATACAATGGTTACCGATTCTCTTTCTCATTGCATTTAAATTGTTCTTTTTAGTTTAATTTTATTATTTGATTTTCAACTTCAAAAATCCAAAAATATTTTTTCTTGCTATTTTAATTTGAGATACTGATTACGGTATTTCCACCATTGCATGTGGGTTTGACCCGTACTTACCTCTGTCTACTAGTTAGACGTCGTGCGATTGCGGTTATCACATATAAGGTTTCTCGAGATCTTATCAATTTTTGGCGCCGCTGCCGAGTAGCGGCTGAGGAATATTTTAATTAGTATTTTTGATTTTGTAAATAGTTAGGTTTTTATTTTATTATTTTTATTGTTGTACAATATTTTTATTTTAGGATTTCTTTTTCCTTTTGACTTGTTTTGTGTTTTAGAATTTTATTTCAGGTCCCATTTTGAGGATGATGACTCTTTCTCAGGAGACGTCATTTAAGATGACACTGGGAGAATATATGCATAAAAGTTCAAATTATCAGGAAACCTCATCTGAGATGACGCTTGGTGAATATATGCATAGGCAACGGTATGGAGGTTTTGCTCCACATATGGTAAGTGAAGAATCACCTCAAACGATATATGAGAAGTATTACAAACACACACCACTTAGTTTGGAACAAAGATGGAGAATTCTGGAATGCCAAAGATTATATGCTGATGATGATCAATCTTGTAGTGACTCTTTGTCCTAGACAAAACAAGATGACCCTGTGGATGATTTGCCTAATTCTATAGATGAATCTATCTCACAATATTCGCTCGACTTAGAGGTTGTTTCTAGACCTATATACTTCCAAAAGTTACCTAATTTAGCGTTATAATTGTGTGCTTCTAAGGTTTTGTTGGATCACTTTGCGTCCAAATATGCAGAGGACTTGCCTATTCCTGATACCGTGCTTGAGCCAATTGATATTTCCACAGTCCAAAGAATATCCTCATATTATGTTCTTTATGTACTTCCTTGCGAAGTAAAAACCAAGTTTGGGGGTAACTTTTTCTTTTTGATAGTTTCACCTTTTTCAGGAAATCATAACATAAGTGCGAAGCTGTTATTTGTAAATACTATATTTTGGGTTGATCCCCAAATTTTCAGGATATTAGTGTATGGAGATCCTTTTTGTACATTCCAGTAAGTAAATTTATTTTTATTATAATTATTTTTTTTATTTTCGTTTACTTTTTGCATATTATGAATTTCCATCTTAATTTTTACGTTGGATAACTCAATTACATTGAGGACAATGTAATGTTTAAGTGTGGGGGAGTGGTTAACTTTTTACTTTGCTTTTTCAGGGATTTTCTTACAAATTATGATCAGTTATTGAGCGGGTCTATTGTAGGTTTGTAGATATATTATGAACAGCAGTTGAACGAGTCTAAAACAAAACAAAATAAAAAAATTATCATGAAATGCCGAGACTAATCCGAGCAAACAGATCCAACTCCACTGCAAAACCCAGCAGCAAAACAAACACATCCATTTGATTCCCAATTTTCATCTCGATGACTGCCCATACGACCACCAGCAGCTTCAATACATTGTCTGAGTTTTTCCATAAAGTTTCGGTATCGTCTCGCACCAGGAAGCACCATGAATATCATTTCAGCTCCCACCAACAGAAGTAAAGAGAGTTGCAGAAAAGTAATGGCAACTTCTTGGAAATCTTCCCGTACTCAGTTCGTTAACGCCTTGGTGGCTTCACATGCATAAGAGAGGCTTGAGTGCACAAAGAAGACTATCCCCTGGCCGAGAAATGTAACCAAGCACTAGCGGGCACAATCTGTGTTAACTTGACAGTCTACCCTTAACTGAGCTGTCTCTTCGTGGGGCCATGAGTCAGTTTAGTACTTTTCACCAAAAACGCCATTTAAGCTGTAACTAAGCCGTTTATTTTCCGGATGATCGAATTTACTTGTACTTTCTACAAAAGCACTAAAATAGTGTTATTAATCGAAATATCGAGTCCTAGCTAATTTAAATATGGGTATAAAATGTAGCATTTACGTGCTTATCAACACCCCCACACTTATATTTTGCTAATCCTCGAACAAAACTGAAAATTGACCCGCTCCACAGCTGGTCATAAAATCATAAGAAAAAAAAAATAGACCCCCGCTCAACAACTGGTCATCATTTATTTTTATTTTATTTTTTCAGACCCGTTCTACAACTGATCATATTAATTTTTCCCTTTTTTTTAGACCCGCTCAACAGCTGGTCATAAAAACCCTAATATAGACCCGCTCAACAGCTGGTCATCATAAAAAAAAAAAAATTAGACTCGCTCAACAGCTGGTCATAATGTACCTACAAACCTACAATACACCCGCTCAATAGATGATCATGATTTGTAAGCAAATCCCTAAAAAAGCAAAGTTAAAAGTTAACCACTGAGTTGGGTCCGGAACGGTTGTTCGCGAACCAGGTTTGCGAACGGCTTGTCTAGGCCAAGGTACGGAGATGCTGTTCGGGTATCCAGTTTGCGAACACAACGGTGAAGTTCTAAAATCGGTTATGTATGATTCTCATACTCATGAACTAAAACATTTATGATTTAAGAAATGCAATCTTTGCAAACCGTGGCTTAATGTTCATGAATTGATTCTTGTGTAAGTACTTTGTACAATTATGAATCAAAATGATTTTGATTCAATTTTTTCATATATATTTCTATGAGATAGTGAACAATTGAATAACTCTATTTGAAACACAATTAGATTCATTTGATTATCTTTCATGATTGATTGATCTTCATATTTGATTAGAAGTGTTAGATGAATACGGCTAAGACAAAAGTCTTCATATGGTAACTTCGGTTAACTGTTATTGAGCCAACTCAATATACACGTTTAGGTACGGTAACTCATATCTAAATATAAGTATATTTCATTTGTGTGTAACAAGTTAAGACCATCTAATGGTGGAGATTAATTTCTTAATTTCTAAGACTTAGCTTGAATCTTAAATCAGGATTTCATCTAATGGTGAATATTGAATGCTTTGTTACTAAGCTATCTTACCTTTGATTGTAAGCAACCCTGATTTGAAAGACTATATAAGGGAGAACTCTAGCAACTGGAAAACCTAATCCCGACACTTTTCTATGTCCTAGTTGCAAACTAGAGTCTATTCTCCTTTCACCTAGCTTTTTCCAAAATCATTATTAGGTTAACGACTAGAGGACTTCATTTGGGATTTGTGAATCCAGATCCAACTATTTTCTCTGTAGTTGCGTATTTTGATCTTACTTATTCTATCATATTGAGTTTTATCTTCTCTAAGATTTACTCGAGATTTATCTCCGATGGGTAAGATATAAAAAGTAATCACAACAGTTCTTTGTCTCATACTCTTGTGATTCTGAAATAACTTTTCCGGTGAATCAGTTGGGTTATTGTGAGGTCACTAATATTTCTAGGCTTCTCTTCAGAAGTATAAGACCGGATTATTAGTTGGTTCCTGTTCACCTTGATATTTGTATCAAAAGACAGAACAAAAACCGAATAAATAATAGACATATCTGTGGGAGACAAATTTGTTTATAAGTCTTCGACTTTGGGTTGTAGAAACTCTTAGTTGTGGGTGGGATCAGCTAAGGGAATCAAGTGCGCAGAATCCGGCGTGCTTCTAGAGGCGTAAGGAACGCGACTGTACCTTAATCGGTGTGAGACTTGGTTAGGGCTCAACTACATTTCAGTCCGAAGTTAACTTGTAGTAGACTAGAGTTTGTAGAGGCTTAATACAGTGTGGTGTTCCAAGATTGACTAGTTCATGGGTTTTTCTGCATTTGTGGTTTCCTCGTTAACAGAACTTCTGGTGTCTGTGTTTTTTTTTTCCGCATTATATTTGTTTATGTAATTAAAATATCACAGGTTGTGCGTAGTTCAATCAATTGATAAATCCGACCTTGTTTGTTGGATTGACACTTGGACATTGGTCTTTGGTACCGTCCAAGTTATTTCACATGTTAATCAGGCTCGCAGATTTCTATCTGTTTGATTTGCTAATTGTATTGAGAAAACGATAAAAACTCCTTGATATAATTCTTGATTGAGTGTCATTTTTAAGTTGGTGCTCTCGGAATTATATTGGAGTTTAGTCCATATAGATTGCCTAACAAATTATTGGGTGTGGTTGTTATACCCCGCTTTTTCAAGAACTCTTACCAAACTTGGATGGATTCAATAAAAATAACCTGCAACTTTGAGTTACAAAGCTTAGCAAAAACAATATTTTTTCCAAACAAATGTCTCTCACAAAATCAATTAATATTATAGATACTGTAAAGAATGAATTTAAAATTAAATTAGTTTCAGAAAGTTCATTGCTTAAGAAAACGAAAGGGTCCTAATTGCTGACACAAGAAATGTTTATTACAAATTTGCAGTTAGATGATTTATCCCAGGAAAACAAAACTTCAGGAAGGAAGGAACAATATCGCCCAAGTTCTATAATCTTAATCATGTATCCATAGAACAGTCGAGATTTCCCTGAAAATTAGGGAGAAATTAACAAAATTATATCAAAATAAAACTACAAACAGCTACGAGGCCATAACTAAAGAAAATGTAAGGAATCGGTGAAACTTGGTCGAGTACAAGGAAAAAAGTTTCCAGGGCCTACAACACACAAAGGGGTAGCATGCCACATAAATAAGACTAAATAAACAATTGAATTTAGAACCGCACAAGAACCATCCCACCAAACCGAACCCGCACGCAACCGATGAAACCATGGACCACCCGTAATGGTTGGTATATGGTTATGAATCTAAGAGATGGAATATGCGGAGTATTTGCATTCGTTCTGATTCGAAGAGTTGCATTCAAGCTTTTTAAAAGGGTGAGCTGCATTGGCAACTGGTGTAGAAGTGGAAAATTGCGAAGTCTTACTACATCAACGTTCATTATATTCATAGCTATAGGGAGGTTAATTTCTCAACTGATGCCTCGGCCAAGCAAGCTTGTTTACTGGCTGAGGATATTTTTGAGTTTTTTGAGGGTAGGCCAGATTTTATTCCATCCGTGAAATGGTCTGGAAGGGTTTATTATCGTTTCAAATAGGTTTTTCAGTGAGTGGCCTCACGGATAGTCATTAAGAAGACCTAGTACCTGTTCAGTTTTTCGTTTTTTTAATTTTATTTGACCGAGAAAAAAAAAAGTATGGTTATGAATCTAAAAATCCGATATAGATGGATCCGTTTATGGTTTGATACTAAAACCAACGGAACCCGTCCGTAAAAACCGATAATAATTTAATTCTTGATTGTGATTTGACATTTAATCTGAAATTTCATATATCCTTCTCAATAATGACTCTCTACTGAGGATAAATCTATTGGACTTAATTTTGTCTATGAACTTACTTGTAGCAGGCAAGAGTTTTGAATTTTTGTAATAGGCGAATCCAAGAAGCTTCCAAGATCACTACGAAAATGCATAACAATAGTAACGGAGGTCACCAAAATAAACTCAAGTTTTCATCTGATCGATTATGGCAGATAACTATAGTGTAAGGAATGACATTGTACACCCATGTCGGAGGATTTATAACAAAGTAAAAGATGGTTTAATAAAATCAGAAGACACTGACGAGAGACTAATCAATCATGAACTGGAAACAAAATGTATAAAATTTCCATACCCGGATCTACTTATCAGGACTCGTGGTGAACTTAGGTTGAGTAGTTTCTGGTTAATGCTGGTAAAAACCCAAAACCAATCGACTCGTAGCGGGCGGGTTTAAACCCGATACGAAAATAGGTCGGGCGGTTTTGGTTTTAAAATGTAAAATCGAGGTACTAGCGAGTTGATATGTGGTTTTAGATGAATCCCGAACCGATCAACCCATGTGCAACTTTAATTGAATTAGATGTGAGAGATAAAAACTTCAATGTTGTAAAATCACTAACGAAGCATAGAAAGGATATGGCCATTGGTGTTTAAATATGAGATAAGCTATGCATTTTCGTACTCATTGTTCCCATCTTTTCTTCATCATCAACTGTCATGCAATTACCTGCTTAGAACTACATTCAAAACGTAATTAAGAAATGAGAATGTGAATAAGAAATGAGAACATTAACTATGCATAATCTTAGGTACTTCTTGTTGCAAAATAACATTAGGTGATGGATAATTTACTTTTTCGCCAACCACAATAGTCGATCATCGAGTAAGTTATTATCCACTATAGTATACTAATCTTTATTGTCAACTGCCTTGCGAATACCAGGTTAGAAATACAAGAAATGATAACACAACTGTGCAGAATCTATGTTATTTTTTATAGAAAAATAACATCACCTGCTGCTCAATTTTCCTTTTCCATCCACAAACAGTGAGGGAGGCATAGTGGGACAAGATTTGACATTTAATTAGAATTAACTTAGTTTTTTTTTTTGAAATTTTAGTATGCTATAAGGATGGATATAGATGGTAGATAAAGTTTAATTTGGAAGGTCAAAATTAAGAATTTATCATAGATAATTTGTTGTCGTTCCCTTGGAAACATCATGGAGTTTCCAATGTAACAAAGAAAAAACCAATTATGGGGCGCTTTTGTCATAAGAACATAATAGGAACTGTTTAACTACAAATATTATGATTTTATCTGAAAGTATGAACATAGTAATGGTGGAGTCGTCACAATCTTATGTTTAGTTACTGGTTATAAGAACATAACCTTAAATGTAACCAATAGATTTTGATTAAATGAATGAGCATAAAGACTAATAAACACTGACTGATATATTTGGATGCAGAATGGGTAGCGACATTTATTATGCTTCCCAATTTTCTTGCATCAACCATGTGATCTCTTGAAGACTAATACATAATCCATCCCTTATGTTATTTTGTTAATTAGTTTTATTTTCGGTCGTGAGC
Organism: Papaver somniferum; assembly: GCF_003573695.1. Classification (NCBI taxonomy): domain Eukaryota; kingdom Viridiplantae; phylum Streptophyta; class Magnoliopsida; order Ranunculales; family Papaveraceae; genus Papaver; species Papaver somniferum. The sequence continues at coordinate 53,628,290 of NC_039365.1, forward strand.
TTTCAATTTTGGCTACGCTCTCCTACATTTTTCTTCGTTCTTTTCATAAAAAATGTCATTGTTCACTTCAAGGCTTCAAGCTAAACTATATCTTATATATTTAACTTTTTTTTTCTTCCAAGTTTTAGTCAAAACCAGTCTCCTTGTAGGTGCGTTTACGTCTCTAGTCGGCTATATGACTATGCTTTAACTGACGGCACTCAAGGTTAACATAAAAAAAAAAACAGTTAGAGAAGTCAAAGTTAACGTAGTCGAATACGGTTTACTTTCATCTCCTGGTTTTTATGGAAATTGCAATCTACTAACATGATCTTTAAAGCATGCCTTAGTGTTGGTCTCCAAGAGTTCAGTTGAGTGTCTTCAGGATCGCAAAAATGGGAAGTTTTTATACTATGTAATATTTCTCACTACTTTAAATTTTAATTTAAATATGATCAAAAAAAAAAAATATTGGTAAGCATCGGAACAAAATTAGTATTGAATGCATGGTGTAAAAGTTCCGGCTCCATCACTGACCACAATATTCGATCATCGAGTAAGGAAGACATTGTCGACTGTAGCATATTAATCTTCAATATCAACTGCCTTGCGAATACCTGTTTAAAATTACATTCAGAACGTCAGTAAGTAATAAGAGCATAATTGTACAAACATCTACGGTATTTCTTATAACAGAATAATATTACGTGCCGATCAATTTAATCGTTTGCCAACCACAATTATTTATCATCGAGTAGGGAAGCTATCGTCGACTACTATGTTCCCCACATTGGCCACCACATATATTAATCAAAATTATACTAACAGGCCAATTCAAAAAAAATAATCATTTTATAGGTAGTATTTTTTTCACAATGTAGCAGTGTTTTGAACATTGACCAATGGTGGAACGTCAGACCTTTTACGTACCCAAAAATATATTGCAAGGCACAAACCAATTTGTGTTCCCACATCGGTCACCACAACTACTCGTAATTGGATTGAAATACCACTTAGAAAATCTACTTTATGAGGTTAGTTTGTTAATACAATTTTTATGTTGATGAGTTTGTTTATGTAGTACCATGACATGATTAACTGCAAAAAAAGGATAATACACAAATATAAAGGTTTAGGTTCGAAAGACGATAATACAACATAAATATTGTACTCCCCCTCATAATAGCATGTAGCAACAACTTCCAACTTACCTTGAAATTTAGTAATATGTGGGCTTATTCCAGGGAGATCCACTATGATCGATAATTTTACAAAAAATAGCGAAAGATTAACAAATCGAGGTTAAACTAACTCCACAGACATTCCGGAAGCACTACCTGTCACCAAATACAAGGGTCCATTGAAAATTTATCGTCAAGTTCGGGAAAATACGCCTCATTGTAGAACAAACAATTTGATTGATGGGATTATAAGAGAACAAAAAGAGACGTAAAACCTACTTTTTAACATGGAGTAAAATAGACAGTTGTCTATTAGGTATAAAACTTTACTTTTAAAAAGGAGTAACATGCGAGGTAAGTTCCAACGAAGTGGAGAAAATTAGTTTCTGCAAGAATTATGAAAGGTTTCATTGATGCACTCATATTCAAAAGTTCGAAAAATAGATAGCTTCATTAAGTAATATATCATATAAAAAATAATGTTCCTTGATTTATAGTATAGCTATATATGTTTTTCAAAAGTCTTGCAAAAATTTAGGTAAACAGACAATCACGAATATCGTGTACGTGGATATATGCAAATGCAAAGTTACAACATCAGTAAACTTAGGAATGCGTGGAGTAAGAGAAACATATGATATAGAAGAACAAAAATCCCCACAAAAAACAACTAATTCACAAAATTGACAATGGTCATAACATGTTAAGAGCATCATCTCTTATAAATCAACAAATGTGAAGGTTAATTAATCTTATCAAACCATTACAAACCAAACACCTAAGAGCTGGTGTGAAGAATATAGAAAGGCATAACCGACCATTTATGAAGCATCGTAACAACCTATTAAACCATCATAAAAATCATATACCAAAAAACACAAATTTTTCGTTAGTGGATAATTATACTCCTAACATTTATTCATAAAAACCCCACTAAAAATCTAAATTTTGATCATAAAATCAAAATCAAAGTAATTATAAAAAATGATTACCCGCAGATTTTAACAGAACATCTTTTCTTTTTAGATGTTCTTCCACGAATTTGGTCACATCATAAACCTGGTCAAATAAATAGAAAATAGCACCATTAATATATATCATGGTTTAAGATCCTAATTCAAGAATTAAAAGAGCAAGTACTTATAAGCTAGACTTATTTTTCCATGGATGGTTAACCAACAATCAAATTGGATGAGTGAAGAGTGACTTCCTACAAAGAAAAAACTTTGAACCCTTCCATTGTTGTTGAGAGAATTAGCTAGAGAAAGAAAAGTAAAAAATCAGAAATCACAATTATGTTCTTTTTGGTTAGGTAACAGAGTAGTCGTGTATTGAACTCATTTTCTTTACTTTAAGATAGATCAACTAAAATTGTTAAGGATAAAAAGACTTGGTACTCATAAGATAACATTTGTTTAGGCTTAAAATATTATATTTTTACCATGATTAGTTATTAGCCATATTATCCAATGGGAACATTGGTCGCATCAAGCATACTCTTAATTACACATCAAAAGTGACGAGCTTAAATCCATCTCGTACAAACACTATACTCAGACGTACTAACAAACCTCAGACACGAGTCTTAGTCTTCATGAAACTGCGTCATACATACCTCTGTTCAAAACATGTAACAGAATTATACATAATTTAGAATTTCCTTACGTTCATTAAAGGGCTCACAAAGTAAAATCACTCCTCCAAGCCATGCATGGCCTACCACATAAGTATTGATGCTCAACCTCAACTGATCTCGTTTCTCACACACGATTTACATGATATATTATGCTTTCCACATGACTCATCCTGGTCCTAACGCACAAATCAGAGAATATTTTTCCACATCAGTCAACATCAACTACGAAGAATATTGGTACCCTACCAATATATTATCACAAAGGATGCCTTAGTCACACAAAGAGAATGATATCTTTAGAGTTTTGGTCTGGAGATCTACGATACATGTAAGTATCAACCCTACTCACGCGGAAACAGAATATCCGGGAATAGAAATCAAAGGAACAAACCAAAAATATTCATGTAGGATAAACTCAACTATTGACTATTCGTAGTTATTCCCATAATCATGGATATTACTGCCTTGAGATTAAGGTTTTTGGCAGCTATAGATAGACTAACAATTGGTCATTCTGAAATTCAATTCAAAATTCAGACAAATAACCCAGCTAAAAACAAATCTCTCAGAGGATTCTTATGTGATCGAGAATCACCTTGATCTCTCTTTCTTTTAGCTTTCTTACCTGAGACAATCGTGATTTATCTATCCATGTGACTGATGTAGCGAACAACCATTGTCATGGTTTAGGAGAATATTTTTCATGCCCAACCTTCCGCAACTTGGTATAAAACCCTAAGAACTCATCTTCAATCGTTCACTTATTTTAGGTACCTAAATTTTGGCGACTATGGTGGGAGGTTGGCGACTCATTTACAATAGAAAATCACAACCATGGTCACTAAGAGGAAGGAACGAACTTTAAATCCTAGCTCATCCCAGCAATCCAGTTACTGAAAGTCCATTATTGGCCCAGTGAAAACTCAAGTTGTCATCCGATAATCTGAAAACACTAGCAAAAAAATTAGTCGTGCTCGATTGCACGCGTCCATGCCAGTTTTGGACTTACCAGAAAAGAGATCTTCCAGAAATAATGGTGATGGAAGTCCATATACGTCAAATTCTAATAGAGATCATGTTGAAGATCGAACACGCGTGATATGCATAAACAACAGATGGATGAGGGATCTGCTAAATTCCTCACTTTTACAGATTTAAAAAGGCTCTTGAACGCTCATGAAAGGGAAAACACTATTGTACGTTCATCGTACTCCCAACCTAGATGGAATATAACACCTTATCATTCTACAAGGTTATGTAACCTCATCATCCAACTGCATAATGGGATCGAAAATGCTTATGAATATGTCTCTCGGTTTATTTAATCGCCACGGGAGCATGAACCGAACCACGTTTTACATGTCAAGGAGTTCTCCAAATTATTAACAGAAATATATTATACATGGTGAAAAAGCGGGGGTCTTACAACACCACCCAATATTTCACTTAGCAATCTGTATGGACAAACTCGAATATACTTTTAATATAATCAACAAGACTCAATCAATTAAAAGTATATCAACGAGTTTATATCTCTCTTCTTGATTTGATTTACTTAAGCAAAAAACTGCGAGTTCTAATCAAATACAAGGAATAACTTGGATGGTACCAAAGACCAATATCCAAGGATCCATCAATATTAATCAACAACCAAAGGTCGGATTTCCAATTGATTGATTCAAACGCACAACATGTATTATTTCAATTATAAAAAAAATATAATTCGGAAATAAAAATAACACAGACACCAGATATTTTGTTAACGAGGAAACCGCAAATGCATAAAAACCCCGGGACCTAGTCTAGATTGAACACACATTGTATTAAGCCGCTACAGACACTAGCCTACTCCAAGCTAACTTCGGACTGGACTGTAGTTGAACCCCAATTAGTCTCCCACTGATCCAAGGTACAGTTGTACTCCCTACGCCTCTGATCCCAGCAGGATACTGTGCACTTGATTCCCTTAGCTGATCTCACCCACAACTAAGAGTTTCTACGAACCAAAATCGCAGGCTTTGACAATAAACAAATCCGTCTCACACAGACAAGTCTATCAAAGGATCAATCTGTCTCCCACAGATAAATCCTAAAAGGTTTTGTTTCGTATTTTGATAATAATCAAGGTGAACAGGAACCAATTGATAATCCGATCTTATACTCCCGAAGAACAGCCTAGAGTTATGAATCACCTCACAACAATCTTAATCGTTTGGTAGCGAAACAAGATGTTACGGAATCACAAACAATGAGACGAAGATGTTTGTGATTACTTTTTATATCTTTCCTATCGGAGATATCAATCTCAAGCCAATCAATCTGATTGTACTCGTACGATAGAAGATGCAAGATCAGATCACACAACTACGATAAAAGTAGTATCGGTCTGGCTTCGTAATTCCAATGAAGTATTTAAGTCGTTAACCTGGTTTTAGAAGAAGAAAAACAAAGGTTAAAGGAGAACCGACTGTAGTATGCAAACTAGTATCACACGTGAGGTGTGGGGATTAGTTTTGCACAGATTCTAGAGTTCCCCTTATATAGTCTTTCAAATCAGGGTTTGCAATTAAGTTACCTTGGTAACAAAGCAATCAATATCCACCGTTATATGAAAACATGATTTAGATTCAATCTAATATTTCTCAACCGTTAGATCGAAAACTTAGCTTGTTACACACACTTGACAATGCACGCTTCTAGGTTTGTTAACCGTACCCAAACGTATGCACTTGTTGGTTCAACAATAGTTACCTAAAAGGTTAGCCATATGAGCATTTCATATCAACCACGTTCTTCTTCACCATAACTAGTTCAAATGACTTCAAATGAACTAGTTAGAGAGTTGTTCAGTTGCAAGAAAATATCATGTACTACACAAGACACAATTGAAGCAAAGATGATTTGATTCACTCGAATCGGTTCATGAACTTTTATAGACACGGTTTGCAAACTGCATTCCTTAGTCTTTTTAAGTTTAAGTTCAGATATCATCTTCAGATATATAACCTTCTCAAGTTCGCGGACTGGGTTCGCGGACTGAGTTCGCGGACTTAGTTTCAAGCAAGTAGTTTGTCAACTCCAGCAGAAATTATCGAGTTTGAGAACTTCGACAGTTCGCGGACTGAGTTCGCGGACTTGGCTCACGCCATTCTTCTGGTTTCCTTGATCAACAAAGTTCGCAAAATTTGGTTCAAGGAATAGGACTTATACATAAATGTGTTTCCACAATAATGCTTATGTCCACCATTGGTTATGTAATCTAAACTCTCATTTCAATCATTGAAACATTCTTAGAAGACGTTATACAGTTGTTACACCATTTCTCGACAAAGCAATTTTCAAGATGATTGAAACATATCATGACTTTTGTCACATGGTAAAGATAAACTTGGTTAAAGAGAAAATCTTACCAACTCATATTTCGAGATATAGATAGGCGAGGTACAGTCGGCTCGAAATACCAAATGTGTATAATCAAAGTCTATATATATAGCATACGACTTCTTGTCTCAAAGAGTAGGAGGTAGAGTAGATAGACTTTTGAGTGATAGATAAGTTCAAATCTTCACATATGTTTTTGTCGAGAAGTTCCACCGGTTCCTTGAGTAGTTCTTCTACTTGTATGATGAATCGCCATGAAGTCCTTAAGCTCAACTACACTTTCTATCTTAGTCCGAGACTTAGCTATAATAGACTAGAAATCAAGACTTATAGTTTTGATCACTAACATTGACAAACATGCTTGAGATAGCAACGCATGCGAGTTCGACCCATCAATGCTCTAACAATCTCCCCCTTTGTCAATTTTAGTGACAAAACTATCAATACATATGGAATACAAAAAAGGTAAAGAAACTTTAGTAGCCTATTCCACATGTCTAATCTTCAACATTCCTCAAAATCTTCGTCACTTCCAAGTACTCCAATGATCCAAAGGTTGTAACGCTGTTGAAGATCCGTAGCTATAACAATGAGAAAGCATCGGTCTCGATCATTGTTATACAGTGTCATAGTATTATTACACGGCATCAAAGTTCAATTGTATCATAACTTCAACAAATAATACTATCGTGATATGTATCACTCCCCCTTAGTCAATACTCCATCTCACATGGAAACCACTCCCCCTTACACAATGATCTGAAAACCATATGTATTTTTAGTGTGAACTACATATTAATTCTCCCCCTTTTTGTCAATAAAATTGGCAAAGGTACAAGAATGGGATCATAATGAAATTTCCGAGAGAGACATTTCATGACAAAAGGAAAAATACATACCAACTAATTTAGATGCAATCATAAAGCCGAAGCTAAATGCATTCATCAAGGAGTTTAAAGATACAAGATAACCCCTCTAAAATTCCACAGCCACACACTCCTCAAGATATGACCATTAAGCACAAGTTCAAAAGAAATCTCCCCCATTTGATGTCATTCCGAAGGAACAACAAGAGCGACCTTAATTTCGAAAGAAAAGAAGGATTTTTATTGGACACCAAAAACCATAAAAATGATTTTCTATATCCAAAAACTCAATCAAATTAATCACCAGTAAACCCATGATTAATTTAATCGGAATACGCAATCAAATTAAACACAAAAAGTGATCAATTCAATTGATTATGCTCAACATAAGAGAACTTATAGAGACATGAAAATACTCAACTAGATTAATTACAAGAGAACCCATAATTAATCTAATTGGAATACACAACCAAACTAATCACAAAAATAATCAATTTAATTGTCATTTGTTTTGCTCGACATAAGAAAACTTACGGGCCAATAACTAAATAACCAAACAAGATGATTAATTTAGTTCAATATGCTCGACGTAACATATCTCACGGAACAACAACTAAGCTACAAAAATCAACTTGGTTGTATAGTGCTCAACATAAGATACATTACAGAGCCTCACAGTAATACATAAAATATGGACCAGGGATGATCAATACTGCGGAATACACAAGGATTCATTCTATTTTCCACCACTATTTGCATAACGATATTAATAGACATAATCCTTGAAAACAAAATATTTTAACGTAACTTCCATCAAATATTTGACAATATAGGCTTAACTTTTGTGTTTTTCAAAAGTCCATTCATTCTTATATCAATACGTGAATACCGATCACGAACGACGTTACTTTTGACAAAGTATGGGACAAACATAGTTCACGGACGTAAACACCAATATCCCATAAAAAATTGCAATATAACAAATCATAAAGATTAATATTGTAAAAACATCATCTTCTAAATAGTTTTTAGAATTTAAAACAATAAACCTAAAGAAGAACAAGAAGATGGAAAATAATAGCTATGTATAGTCACAATCATTGTTATTCAAAGCACTAGTTATTCTTCCAACTAAATCAAAAAGAAGACATACTAGGCAACATAAATAAAACAAGCTAAAGAAAAAACAGACTCCAGTGTTATCCCGAACACGAACTAAGAACATATGGACGGTTCAGAATCCTCACGATACAAAGGGTCTTTGAGCTTGTGATCAACGGCATTCATTGCAACATCGGAGAGGTGATTCTCTTTGCGAAGATCATTGATGTAAGACTTTATGAGACCAAGGTCAACAGTAACCTTTTCCAACTCAGTTTTCAATGCATCAAGATTTTTCAGAGTCACAATGAGCTCTTGTTTTGCTTCTCCAAGGTACTTAAGAAAGTCATGAACAACTTCAGCAGAAATCATATCATCCTTTTCAGCATCCTCATGAACATAAGCAAAATAACATGAAGCAGTAGGATGATCTTCATATACAAGGGTTGTTTTCTTCTTGGAATGAACAACAAAACCTTTGTCAATGAATCCTCTTGCAAAATCACCATAGCAAGATGAAGAAGAAGACATTCTTGACAACCCAGAAACCAACTTAGAGTATGCGTACGTGACTTTTTGTAACTCAATAGGTAAGTATTTAAGGGTTTCCTGAGGGAGGGATTTTAGGGTTTAAACAGTTGACTCGTGCCAGAACATGGATACCCGTTCGAGTGCAACATTACCCAGAAAAGTAAGGCCCACAAACAAAACTTTTGCTACAACCGCGATTAAAACTCAGTAAACTCAATTAAGGAAGCAATTCAGAGTAGTTGTAGCAAGAACCAAAAAAAAACTTCCTAACAAAGGGAAACAACATTTTAGAGCAAAACCAATATTTTTAAGTAAAACAGGTCTGCAATCAAAAGTTTAGCTATGGACGATAAGAAAATAGCTCAACTTAACAGACGCACGAAAAAACAAAATTATACCTAATTATTAACACATCTTACTCAAGAGGATTTTTATGAGTAAGCTCTTTATACCTTGTGATTAATTAGTACGAGTATGAGCTACATGCTCATCAAGAGATTTGTGTTTATGGTCAAGTCTCTTTTTCCTCCTGAATATAGAGAGGGACTCCTTTTTATGTGAGAAATTATCATAAAACTTACTGTCATCAAAATACGAGACATAGTTTGAGTTCTTACCAGAAGAATTTTGGTTTGAGGAGGAAGACAACCTGTCGATGAATTCTTTATACCCTTCAATTATCTTTTTCAGATTATCTCTCATTTCATCAATTTTTCTTCTTTCTTCTGAACTTCCTTTCTCAACAGGAGCAGCGTTATTCCAGAGACCACGACGCGATCTTCCTTTAGACGATGTTTATTAAGACGTCTGTTTTGTTCTTGAGTGTTCGAGGAACTCATTGAACTGACTTTCCTGGTAACATACACATGGTATGTACGAAAACCAATTGGTTTAGTCATACGAATGTCAGTTACACCTTTAAGAATTAAATCTAAGGTGTGTTGAAGTTGAACCAAGGAGTTTATCTTCAACCTAGAGGTTCCCTTTCGTTTAACAGAAATCTTTGTCTCACATACAAGACATACTTTTTGATCATCAGAATGATTAGATAGCACAGTCTTAATATCATCGTTAGAAGATTTCTTCCCTCCATTTGATGTGCAACATCCTTGAGTGATGGTGACTTCAGGCACATCCATTTTACTAGAAGGGGCTTCCGTTTTTACTTCTGAGCATGAACCATGTTTAGTTTTGTCAGAAGTACTTGGCATATTAGATTGCTTTGAGCATCCTTGAATAGAGAGCTTACTCAAGCGATGGTCAATTTCCAAGGCATCTCTTCTGAGGCTAGCTTCAAGAGACATACACGAACAATGAACTTCAGTACTACCTTTGGGTTTGCAATCTCTTATTACACCAAGTAGAACATTGACATGGTGCTTCAAACGATTGAATCTATCATCTTGGATTCTAACAAGATTTAGAATCAATTCACTCTCTTCAGCTGAATCTCGTTTATTAATGGAGAGGCTCACATTTGAAGGGGTAATCGGAAGTACACATGTCAGTGTTAGTGTGTCTCGTCAGTACAGAAGGTTCATCTATATTCGAGACTGTAGAACCCTTCTCTTTAATAGAGTTAGACGAGATAGAACTTTTATTTATGGTAAAGTGTTTATCAGAGATAGTACTCTTGTCCATAGAGTCAGATCGCTACAAACACAGACTTGTAAGGTTTTAAATGTGTTTGCCTGCTCTGACCAATTGAAAAAGCGGGGGTCTAACAACAACACCCAATATTTTGTGTAGCAATCTGTAGGGACAAACTCGAATATACCTTTAAGAGAATCAACAAGACTCAATCAATTAAAATTATATCAACGAGTTTATATTTCTCTTCTTGATTTGATTTACTCAAGCAAGAAACTGCGAGTTCTAATCAAATACAAGGAATAACTTGGATGGTACCAAATACCAATATCCAAGGATCAATCAATATCAATCAACAACCAAAGGTCGGATTTCCAATTGATTGATTCAAACGCACAACCTGCATTATCTCAATTATATAAAAAAATATAATGCGGGAACAAAAATAACACAGACACCAGAAATTTTGTTAACGAGGAAACCGCAAATGCAGAAAAACCCCGGGACCTAGTCTAGATTGAACACACATTGTATTAAGCCGCTACAGACACTAGCCTACTCCAAGCTAACTTCGGAGTGGACTATAGTTGAACCCCAATCAGTCTCCCACTGATTCAAGGTACAGTTGTACTCCCTATGCCTCTGATCCCAGCAGGATGCTATGCACCTGATTCCCTTAGCTGATCTCACCCACAACTAAGAGTTGCTACGACTCAAAATCGCAGGCTTTGATAATAAACAAATCCGTCTCACACAGACAAGTCTATCAAAGGATCAATCTGTCTCCCACAGATAAACCCTAAAAGGTTTTGTTCCGTCTTTTGATAATAATCAAGGTGAACAGGAATCAATTAATAATCCGGTCTTATATTCCCGAAGAACAGCCTAGAGTTATCAATCACCTCACAACAATCTTAATTGTATGGTAGCGAAACAAGATGTTGCGGAATCACAAACAATGAGACAAAGATGTTTGTGATTAATTTTTATATCTTTCCTATCGGAGATACCAATCTCAAACCAATCAATCTGATTGTACTCGTACTATAGAAGATCCAAGATCATATCACACAACTACGATAAAAATAGTATCGGTCTGGCTTCACAATCCCAATGAAGTCTTTAAGTCGTTAACCTGGTTTTAGAAGAAGAAAACCAAAGGTTAAAAGAGAACCGACTCTAGTATGCAAACTAGTATCACACGTGAGGTGTGGGGATTAGTTCTGCACAGATTCTAGAGTTCCCCTTATATAGTCTTTCAAATCAGGGTTTGCAATCAAGTTATCTTGGTAACAAAGCAATCATTATCCACCGTTAGATAAAAACCTGATTTAGATTCAAACTAATATTTTTCAACTGTTAGATCAAAAACTTAGCTTATTACACACACTTGACAATGCACGCTTCTAGGTTTGTTAACCGTACCCAAACGTATGCACTTGTTGGTTCAACAATAGTTAACCAACAGGTTAGCCATAAAACCACGTTGTTCTTCACCATAACTAGTTCAAATGACTTCAAATGAACTAGTTAGAGAGTTGTTCAATTTCAAGGAAATCTCATGTACTACACAAGACACAATTGAAGCAAAGATGATATGATTCACTCGAATCGGTTCATGAACTTTTATAGCCACGGTTTGCAAACTGCATTCCTTAGTCTTTTTAAGCTTAAGTTCAGAAATCATCTTCAGATATATAACCTTCTCAAGTTCGCAGACTAGGTTCGCGGACTTAAGTTACCGGGAAGAGTTTACAAACTCCAGCAGAAATTCTCGGGTATGAGAACTTCGCCAGTTCGCGGACTGGGTTCGTGGACTTAGTTTCACGCAAGTAGTTTGTCAACTTTAGCAGAAATTCTCGGGTTTGAGAACTTCTGCAATTCGGGAACTGATTTCGTGGACTTGGCTCACGCCATTCTTCCGGTTCTCTTGATCAACAAAGTTCGCAAACTTTGATTCAAGGAATAGTACATATACATAAATGTGTTTCCACAACAATGCTTATGTCCACCATCGGTTATGTAATATAAACTCACATTCCAATCATTGAAACATTCTTAGAGGACGTTATATAGTTGTTACACCATTTCTCGTCAAAGCAATTTTCAAGATGATTGAAACATATCATGACTTTCGTCACATGGTAAAGATAAACTTGGTTAAAGAGAAAATCTTACCAACTCATATTTCGAGATATAGATAGGCGAGGTATACTCGGCTCGAAATACCAAATGTGTATAATCAAAATATATATATATATAGCATACGAATTCTTGTCTCAAAGAGTAGGAGATAGAGTAGATAGACTTTTGAGTGATAGATAAGTTCAAGTCTTCACATACCTTTTTGTCGAGAAGTTCCACCGGTTCCTTGAGTAGTTCTTCTACTTGTATGATGAATCTCCATGAAGTCCTTGAGCTCAACTACACTTTCTATCCTAGTCCGAGACTTAGCTATAATAAACTAGAAATCAAGACTTATAGTTTTGATCACTAACATTGACAAACATGCTTGAGATAGCAACGCATGCGAGTTCGACCGAGCAATGCTCTAATACATGGTACAACAACCTAGATCCTGAAAATGTGGATGACCGGAGTTAGATGGTGGGTATCTTCTGCAAATACTTCTTTGTCTCAGAATACACTATTTGTTGAACCTATAAAAAGGATGTTTTAGAGAAACGACGAGCATCCTAATGATCACATATTGCAATTCAGAACTCAGGCCCTAAATTATCACGAACAAAACGTCATAGAGTCACATTTGGTGGAGATACGCATTAAAGCCTTTCTCCTTGTTTACCGAGTTTAATCTCGGTCTCCAAACCTTCTCAAAACTACAGAAAGCTACAAAATGATCCACATTATATGTACATGCTCTAGAAAGACCAAAGACATTCAGAACTGAGGAGAATCATCATGGACATGATCAAGGATACAAGTATATCCCTAATAAGCGTCTGGGTCAATATTTAGTTGTTGTTGTTGATGCAAACAAGAGGAATAGTCAAGACTATAACACGCCACCACCCAAGCGTACTGCTGTGAGCAGACTAATAACATAGGACCCCTGGATTTCCTTACAAATAATAAGCGTACATCATGTATCCAGAAAAATACCATTAAGTTGCCTCCCATCAGAAAAGATCCCACGACTAAGACATGGTTAACCCCAAAAACTATCGTTCTCACATATTCGTCGGGCACCCGATAAGAGAATGCAAGCCTATAAAGTGGATCTTCAAAGAAAATATCGAGGCCAATGAGATAGATAATTAACCAAGAGAGGCAATAACTTTATGAAAGAATATGATGGTAAGGGTATAATCATCTACTTTTGTCGTTACTGCTAACAAGGGATGAAGATGTCACATTGATGAACCTCCTTATTGAATGAAAACCTATCAATGTTCGGTGAATAATGTTTAATAAACTCCGCATCAACCTTGAAAGGAATAAGATAGGAAGAAAATAAATGTCTTATGCTCGGGACTATCATACTAAGGAAGATCTAGATAGGGCGAGGCTCCATATTGAGAATAATGTTCAATAGATCAAGGCACTAAGCTTTTTACTTAGATTGTTAGATTCTGAGTAGTAGTTTTTGTAGGATTTCTTTCTTTACGAAAAATGTTATTTTTTGTTCAATATACTGCGTACAAGTCTCTTTAGATTTAAGTACCGAACAAGAAATCTAATTCAAGATTCATAACCTACTGAACCAAAAAAAAACTATTATTATCATCTATTAGCCTATCCTCAATTACTCAACGGAAAAACAAAAAATCATCCTAAAACATCTTATCCTATAATGGTATCTCTCCTTTAAGAAACGATTCTTTGTCTCTCTTCAGCTTGTGCATCCAAGTTTTGAGCAAGTTGCTTGACTCTCTCTTTCTCACCAACTAGAAACTTTTTCTTACTCTTAAGATCCGCCCATGATGAACCTGCCTTCACCACATCCAATTGTTTGACTCTTCCTTTCTAATCCAACTAGAAACTCTTTCTTCCTCTTAAGACCTACTCGTGATGGACATGTCTTCAATAAAATACGTACAATTCTCATTGCATTTCAAGTATTGAACAAGTAATATAGTTCAACATTCATAACCTGTGGAGTCAAATCAAACTATTATTATTGTCTACTAGCCTATCCAGAGACACTCAACAGAAAAACAAAATATTCATCTTAAAAGCTATCCAGTAACAATCTCTTCCATTTAAGGAATGACTATTTGTCTCTCTCCAGTGCTCTAGCTTGTGCACCCAAGTATTGAGCCAGTTGCATGACTCTTTCTGAACCCTGATTTTGGGCATACCTAAATCTTTCTAAGCATACAAAACAATAGTCCCATCTTGGGTGATTTTATAAGGGGTATCCTATGCGTAGTTCAATTACATATATACCCTTAATACAAAAATCTAAAATCAATTTTGTAAAAAATCAAAATCAGTGTCCCTTAACATCTCTTTTTCCTCCTCCTCTATCCAAATTCTTCCCCCTCCTGCGAAAAAAAAAATTCATCATCGTGATTAATTATCGATTCGTAAAAATTTGATCGTCGATTAAACTCAGCCACATAATGACTCGTACAAAGAAAAGCAGGGACTAGGCAAACCAAATCGACTTCTAATCCATCAATTGAAGAAGAAGAACCAATTGAAGATGAAGGTGTAGAAACTGAAAATCAACCACCAATTGAACCAGAAATTGAACCAACTGCATCTCCAACTCCGGAAATGAGGATAAGAAAGTAAGGTTTACAAACCCAATCTCATATTTGTTTTTTTTTCATCGATTAAATGACGGTTACAGTGTTGGGTTCGGCTCAAAATTGAGTTGCATTTTTAGCCGAACTGTTCTTCACAAAAGCGTCCTGTAAGTGTATATGAACAGTTCGGCATGAAATTTCATAAATTTCAAGCCGTACCTAGTCACAGATAGAGATGCATAGGGTTTCGGCGTATTCGATAATCATAATATGTGCCGAACCTAGCACATTTACAGGGTTCGACTATTACGATATTCTCAATATTGCCGAACCAATGACAATATTTTAACCCAAAAAATAACAAATTGATGTTCGGCTCATACGATTTTCGAAATATAAGCGGAACCAGTAATTATTTTTTTTCCGGGCTATTCAGGATGTTGTTCGGCTTACTATGAAACTTTTATATAAGCCGAACTAGTGTCTAGCAAAAGGGTTGGAATTGAAAATTATATTTTCGGCACATGCAGTAAACAGATTCAGTGAGCCGAACCTCAACTTGTTTCGCCGAACCATGATCCAAAACAACCTTTATAATTCTGAAAATTATCTTAATCACTAAACAAAATATTTAATCACTAATCAATATTACTAACACTAATACGTAAAGGGCAGATTTGCCATTAAAAAAAATTGGGTTAAGGGGTAATCTGATTTTGTTATTTCACAACTTTTTTTGTCTTTATGCAGTATGCCTAGTAAGATTTCAGTATGGCCAAAATCAGGTTCATCTATCTCACCAGCAATAAACTTTTTTTTTCCCTTAAAATTGGCCCATGATGGACCTGCCTTCACCATAGCGCAGTCAGCCTTGAGAGTACCAAACCATTGACAAACCCACTTCACATTGAATCGAAGGATCTCACACGTGGACACCAACTTCTCCAAGACTGCAAAAGTGGCCTCAATAAGATTATTCAGTCATGTTGTTGACTTAAGTAAGACTTGTCAGCAAGTCACCAACCACAGAGATCAGTGGTTAACATCAAAAGTAACAAATTCCGTAGTTGAAATATGGCCATATCTCTGCCATATCTTAGTATACGAAGGAACTAATGAACTGACACATTGTATCCCCCGACATTTACGTTCGCAAATGTGAAATTGGTATTCTTCTCCTGAATTCGGCATCAGCATTGGGGTATTAAAGGATGTAAAGATAAATTGAGTGGCAATGGTATATCATATTGATATAGAACTATAATGGGAGGGAGGACCACAACCATTATGTCCTACAATGGTGTGGATTAGGGCCAAATTTAGGGCCAAATTTCGGCGAGGTTTCTGTTTAGAAAATGGGAATTCTAAGCTCTCTCTACTGATCCGCTGCTCTGCAACTCGGTTTTCTTACTGATCGGTTTTCAAGCTCTCTAGATCCTAACTTTTTCTCTCTAGATCGCTTTTGAAGCTCTCTAGATCCTAACTTTTGCTCTCTGATTCTGTTTCATGATCTTAAAATTCTTTTAACAAACACCACTTTTCATCCACTTTCATTTACATTACCAAACAACAAAGAGAGAATTCATAAAAATTACAGATTTCATTCACATCAACCATCACTAATACTACCATTTTTACATCATTAAAACTTAAACTGCGATACTGAATTAAAACAGAAAACAGATTCAAACATCTTAGACTACCAACTGTTCTTCCACCTCAAACTGGAACCCCCCAATCTTCTTCTCTAAGCCCTTCTCTTACCTTTGCCTTTTCTTTCTGATCTTCCCCTTCTCTTCCTGCCATGGTTAACCGTCTTCGACTCAGTCTTACTCCGAGTCCTAGAAGAAACGGCTTCACCGTGACTCTCCGCAACCTTCTCGGCAGTGGAAATCCGCACACTATTATTGATAACTGCTTCAGGCGCAGGAGGAAGAGGAGAAGAGGGATTTTCTTCTGGGAGAACACTCTGAAAGTAGCCATTCTCGACTCGATCAAGCACTCTAAGAACCCTACCAGGAACACCAACAGAGGACTCAACAAAGGGAGTACGATTAGGGATGATAGGGGTCAAATAGAGATAAGAAGATACACCAATCCAAAAATCAGAATAAACCCTCAAAGCATTACAAACACCAACCACCTGATATCCTTGGAGGCAGTACCAACAAGTTTAATCCACTCACCAGAGAAATGACGGTTAGTAGATGGTGCTCCTGTGAGGTAAGTACTACTTTCTGCTCTCTCTTCATTGTCCTCACCATCACTAATTTCAATTGGGGGCGGTGGAGAAGGCGGAGGAAGAATCTGCACACTCCCAGTACTTCCCTCAACATCACCATTACTAGCATTGATGTTATTAGACATAACTGCAACTATCACTATCTCTACAAATTTAGGAATGAAAAAGATGGAAACCTAAGGAATTTCTTTTATAGACAACATGAAAACTTAATTCTCATTGTTATTATCACTACAATTAATGGATTGAAGAACAATCGCTTCAATACCTATCTCAAGATACATTTCCTGCCATCTTTAATGATGAATGGTATTAAAATGGTTGATTGGTACACGCTTCTGTATCAACAACCCTCATTAATGGAGGACTTGCAAACTCAGTACATGAATCGGCAAAACTCTTGGCTGCCTGAATCGGAAAAACAAGGCCCCAGTGACTCTCTGGAACTCACAACGACTCTTTCCAAAAAGTGGACAGCTATGGGAAACCAAACGGTCATTAACCAACGGTACTATGTTGCAACATCAAGGCTCACTGTACCATTATCTGCCCTAAGCAATAATTGGATGCAAAATACAAAATAATGGGAATCCAAAGTTAGAAGGAATGGCAACTTTTATCTCATCAGCCCTCTATATTTGCTAGAATGGCACAATTATATCTCCCTGAGAAGGAAGATGTATCCTTTTCAAAGGAAGTTAACCAAGATTACTAGCCTTATAGTAAATCTTATTACACAAATTTAGCATTGGCCTTTCATAGGCAATATCAAAAATGTGAAGTGTCCAAAGACACAACAGCAAGGGACCACAACAGGTCTGAGCCAAACAAAAAAGGCAGGCAATGCTCACCAATATTGTACTGTGAAGTACAACTCTTGGCTTCACTTACTGGAAACAAAAAATGACATAATACAAAAGGTTCCAAATTGGTTGTACTTGACAAAAACACAGTACTCAAATGACAAGGAAGTCATTAAAGACTACTGCAATTACAAAAACTACTCTTACACAAAAAATCAATTGAGATATACAGTAGGCATCATATTTCTCAACAACAATAAGACAGTAGATGCACAAGCTGTCCATAATCATATTCTGGGAAGAATCCCTCCTATATATGCTTATTATATTATCCCAATAAAAAATTTGAAGAGTGGTTTCCACCCTAGTGGTTTCCACCCTAGCATTTCCAAAATCAGAAACTGGAGGAACAAAACTCACTGGAAAAGCAACATTTTTTCTTGGCAAATAGCAAAAATTGAAACTGCTAATCTACACCATCTTTCTGAAAGAGACAATACTGACATTCTCAGTCAAAGAGAGTTGAACATCATATGTAATAGCTCTGACATAGTTCAACACCCACACTCTAAAATCTTGACTAAGGAGAATCTGGAAAAAGTGACTCATCGTACTACTAAAATACAAACTCTACAGGCTCTGAGAAAGTTGTATGCAAACAGAAACTCTGAGAGTACTCAGGAGTAAAAACCAAAAATTTTCTCTGGTCATCCTAATCCAACTCGCAACACCACTAATACCTCTACAAACAATCTACCCACACCCATAATCCCAAACAAACTCTTTCCACTGAAAAACACCCTCAACAAAAACAGACTTCTCAAACTCAATATATTCATTTTGATGACTAAAGAAGGAGAAGAGATTAACATCACTGATCTAGCAATTCAAATGGAGAAAGCAGCTAAGATTGCTGATGATGAAGAACCATGCATTGAGATTGTTCCATCCTTCATCAAGAAGCCTGAGAAGAAGGACTGGAAACTATCTTTCTTGGGTAGATTTGCTAACCCAAAAAACCTCTGATGATGGATTTAACAAACTGTATCAAAAGGACTTGGGATCTAGCAAATGGCTTCAACCTTTCAAGATTTCACAAGGGTTTTAACTTCTACATCATCAAGGTCAATTCTGAAGATGATAACCAACACCTTAAAACCAGGGGCCCTTGGCTAGCTCTGAATAGCTTCATGGTTCTTCATGTTATTCCAAACAATGCTCCAAATGATATTAATCTGGATTACTTCAACCATATTCTCATGAGGATCCACCTCAAAAGAGTCCCAACAGGAATGACTACTTGGGAAGATCTGTATGAAATATGCAGACCTGCTGGGATCTTACAAGAGTCAAAGAAGCCTTATGGAAGAGAGGATGAAGTGAAGAATGTGGATGTAATAGTGCTAATAAACCTGAAAGAAAAGATGCCTACAGGAATGTGGGCTAAAGTAGGATCTACAAAAACTAGGATTGAATACTCATATGCCATAACCCCAAAACTTTGCCAAAAATGCAGAATTTCAGAACACAGCTTGATAACTTGTGAGGAAAAGGAGGCAAAGGCAAAATCCCAACAAGAGCTGAAAGGAAAAGAAAAGATAGTTGAAACTGCAAAAGAGCCAGAGGAGGAAGACACAAATTCATCATCATCTGACTCTCATCAGATCTCTGTTCAAGTAACTAGAAATGAAACACCAAGAGCTCTAAAGGTGGTGGGATTCACTGGAAAATATCAGGCTAATACTAAGGAAACTGAAGAACCCAACAACACAGAAAAGGTAGCTTCAGACACTGAAAGCTCAGTGGGAGAAATGCTAGCACATCTTCAACCTGCCGATCTATTAGACCCCTTTCTAAATTTTCCAAACAAAAGACATTATGAGGAAAGTGAAAAAGAAGTTATGGTCAACATAGGAAGCTCTTCAGCTCCAGCAAGCACAACCAAAACTGGAAGGAGATTTATCAAAGCTCACTCAATCAAAAAAGCTGCTAGAGGAATCAATGTCATACCAAAGAGAAACCCACCATCAATCCCACCTGGTTTTGAGAAAATGGTACCCTGTCATATTGATAATAATACCCCCCCCCCCTCCATTAACCATAAGTATCAAAAACCAAGGAACCTCCTCAATACTTTTGAAGACAAGGATCCCATGGAAACCAATCCTAACAGCCTAAAGAAGAAAAGAAACAACATGGAGATAGACAATGTTGCTGAGAACACACAGGAGCTCAGAAAGAATCCAAAATATGTTGATCCAAAGATTGAGAGTCCCAACATATGGTACAACACTGCCACAGGAAGGTAACACTAAACCCTACTAAAGTTTCCAATTCAAGCTTTAAAGTCCCTTTTGATGCTTTTCACAGAAACATTGAAAACCTTTCAACTCTAAGCAATACCATTTACTATAAGGAGGTGCTAGAATATCCTATAATATCTTATTTCTGGGAATTTGTTATTGTCCTAACTTAGAATTTCCAGGGACTAGGACAAAAACATACTGAGGATTATCTAATGGATCTCCTGGATTATGAAAACCCTGATGTCTTGTGCCTCTTGGAAACAAAAAAACAAAATAAGAATATGCACAGCATTCTAAAGAAATGAATGTTCAACATTATTGTCTTGTCCCTCCAAAAGGAAGAGCAGAAGGGATGGCCTTAATCTGGAAAAATAATATGTTTGAAAGTCATTATTAAAGATCACAGCCACAACATCATTAATGCTGAACTCCTAGATCACACTACTGATAAAAGCTACCTAATAACAGCTTTCTATGGTAGTTCTTACTCTAAAAAACTTGATTCCTGGACTCATCTAAGAAGGATGGCTAACAACACCACTTTACCTTGGCTCATAATGGGAGACTTTAATATAGTTCTCTCTAATGAGGAAAAGAAAGGGTTAAGGCCTTTTTATAGAAATGAGGATGAAATTTTCAAGGATATCTTATCAGATATGGGAGTACAAGATATGGGTTTCACAGGATACCCCTATACCTGGTGTAACCAAATAACTGATAATACTAGAGTGGAGGAAAGATTGGACAGAGCTTTCTGCAATGATGAGTGGATAGCTTTTTTCCCTCAATCAAATCTATACCAGCTGGTTGCAAGAGGATCTGATCACAATCCTATAATCCTAAAAACTAGTCCTAATTGGAAAGATGGTGCTTACCCATTCAAATATTTTGGAGGATGGATGGAACATCCAGACTGCAAAAGAATTATAATGGAAGCATGGAACTCTAACCAATTTGGTTCTGCTAGCTACTCCTTAGCCAAAAATATGAGTACTGTTAAGAATGTCCTCAAAAGGTGGAATAAAACTGTCTTTGGAAACATAAAACACAGAATTTATGAATTAAAAAAGAACATAGAGAAACTCTCACAAAACACTAATAGATGTCATATTGCTATAAAGAAACTTGAAGAATCTCTACAGCAATGGAAGGACATAGAGGAGGATTACTGGAAAACCAAAAGCAGAAACAATAGAATAAATTTGGGGGATAGAAACACCTCTTACTTCCACAACTCTGCTAGAACAAGATACAGAATAAATTGAGTTGATACCTTAAAAGGAAAAAATGGAATATGGTTGAAAGACAGAACTTCCATAGCAAACTGTCTCACTGATCATTTCAAGGAAATTGCAACCACTTCCAATCCAAATTTGGATAATGATCTGATAAAACTAATCCCAAAAGTGGTCACTGAGGAAGAAAATACAAAACTCCTAGAAATTCCTTCACTACAGGAGATTAAGAATGCACTTTTTGATATGGAAGGAAACAAAGCTCCTGGCCCAAATGGTTTCCCACCAAATTTTTTCCAAGATAACTGGGAAACCATAGGGCCTGACCTTATAAAAATGGTGCAAAAAATTTTCACTACTGGTTTCCTTCTAAAAGAGATGAACTCTACTTTCATCTCCTTAATTCAAAAAGTGCAATTCCCATGTGCTCCAGTTGATTTCAGACCAATAGCTCTTTGCAATACGACCTATAAGATTATTTCAAAAATCTTGGCAAAAAGGTTGAAACCTTTATTTCACAAGATAATCTCTCCTTATCAATCTTCTTTCATACCAGGTAGGTAAATTAATGATAACACCATGGTTTCCCATGAAATAATACATAATATGAGAACTAGAAGAGATAACCAAGGTTGGATGGGGCTGACAATTGAAATGTCAAAAGCTTTTGACAGAGTGGAGTGGAACTTCCTACTAGCTGTGCTAGAGAAGATGGGATTATCCACAAAATGGTGCAACCTAATAATGCAATGCATCTCTACCACAAATCTGTCCATTTTTCTCAATGGAGTACCACGTGATTTCTTTAAACCATCCAGAGGGCTAAGGCAAGGAGACCCACTATCTCCTTACCTCTTTATTCTCTGCGTGGAAGTCCTATCTAGAACTTTAATGGATGCTGAAATACATAAGAAAATCCATGGAATAAAAATAGTCAAAAAAGCTCCATCTGTCCGCCACCTGCTATTTGCAGATGATTGCATCATCTTCTGCAAATCCAACAGAGAGGAAGCTATGAACATTCTACATATATTCCAAAAATTTAGCTCTGGCTCTGGGAAAATGATAAATCTCAGCAAATCTGGAATATTTTTCAGTAAAAATACCCCAAAAGGTGTGTTGCAGGAGGTTCTAGGAATAATGCAAATAGCACCTATTCCTTTAGATGACAAATATCTGGGATCTCCCCTATTCACAAATAAATCCAATATAAAATCTTTCCATCCTATCATTGGGATAATAAAAGGAGGGTTTGCTGGCTAGAAAGGAAAAACAATAAATCCAGCTGGAAAATGGTTATGATAAAACATGTCACCTCAACTATGGAAAACTACCAAATGAGCACTTTCAAGCTTCCTAAAACTGTCATAAAGAAGATGAATGATACCCAGAGAGATTTTTTCTGGGGAAAGGAAGAAGGTAAGAGTAAAGGAATATATCCTAAATCTTGGCAGGCACTTTGCACAACAAAAGAAGAAGGTGGTCTAGGTTTGGTAAACCTGGAAAAATTCAACAGTGCAATAATATCAAACATAGGATGGAGGATGATAAAGCAACCTGAGGCCATAGGTGCTCAAATAATGCAAGCCAAATATTTCCAAGGGGGGACATAATGCATATGTCCACAAAACCAAAGCCTACTGACTTATGGGTCTGGAAAGGGGTCTTATCAAGCATGGAAAACATAAAAAAATCTGTAAATGGGAAATTGGTAAAGGTGACAAAATCCTAATATGGTCTGATAAATGGATATCCAACCACAAAGGAACTATTGAAAAACCTGACAATTTCCCAGAAAATATCACAAAAGTAAGTGATCTGATTGTAAACAACACTCACTGGAATGAAACTCTTCTTTCTGATTTATTCAGTAATGATATTGCTGAGAAGATAAGAAAAACCAGGATAAACACAAATCAGGAGGATAGAGTAATCTGGCCTCTGACACAAAATGGAAATTTCACTATCAAAACTTTATACAAGGAATCGACAAGAAATAAATCCAACCATCAAGGAGGAACTAAAAATTGGAAGGCGGTCTGGAATCTAAAGACAAGCCCCTTAATAAGGCTATTCATATGGAAAGCTTCCCATAACATATTACCTACTAATGACAGGATAGGCATACATCTCACTTACATTGACAGCATATGTAAAATTTGTTACTGCCAAAGGGAGACCCTAACACACCTGTTTATGCACTGTCTAATTGTCATACAAGTTTGGAAGGAACTAAGGATTAGTCATGAAGAGGTCTATGGTCAACATGATGATTTCCATGGTTGGCTATCTCACCTATTGAATGGAAGGAGCCACAATCACACCCAAAAAGATTGGGCTGAGCTTTGTGTTACAGTTCTATGGCATGTCTGGAAAGAGAGATGTAATATACATTTCAACAAACCAACGCCACAATCCCACAACTTGTAAGAGAAATAAAGGTTTTCATGAACACAAAAGAAGCAGCTGAGGCAAAAGACAAGAAAAATTTCATGCACACGGGTTACACCAAAAAGGAGGCTGAAACTCAAATTATAGAATTCAGACCAAACTGGAGGCCTCCAGGAGTGTTCACCTTAAAAATAAACACAGCCATATTCTATGACATCTCAAGTCATTACATTGGAATAGGACTAATCCTGCATGACTTTACAGGAAATTGCACAGGGGCTAGGAGCTTTGGGAAGCTCCAAGGAAGCACAATAGACATTCAAAAGAAAGCTGCTCAGGAGACATAGAATTGGGATGCGGAGCTGGAGAGCAGAATGGAGATAGAATCAAATTCCTACAATCTAATAAAGCTGACCAGAAGTATTCATGCTGAGCACATTGAAGAAAGATTCAAGCAGAAGGACAAAAAAGCAAAGTATTTTGAGATTATCACTTGGAGCACTACGACCCCTCTACAAAACTCTCTAGCTTTAAATTTGGAAAAACTCTATTCTGTCTGTAATATCCCAAAATCTTGGGGGGAACAGGAAGTCCAAACTCTTTTACATCATCTTAATGAGGAGTCTGTAAGCCTCCTTCATACTAGCAATTTGTAACCCTGAGGACCAGGTTTTGTCCATTTTCTTATAAAAAAAAGGGAAAGGGTTCGGGAGAA
Organism: Papaver somniferum; assembly: GCF_003573695.1. NCBI lineage: Eukaryota > Viridiplantae > Streptophyta > Magnoliopsida > Ranunculales > Papaveraceae > Papaver > Papaver somniferum. Next base: position 53,652,962 of record NC_039365.1, read on the forward strand.
ATCTATGGTTTAGGATTCATGTGAGCTAGATATTGTGATGTTCTTCATGGTTTTTTTTTAAAGTCGAATCAACCATGATTTTTATGGATCGAAAAAATACAAAGGAATAGGTAAACTCTTTGTAATATGTCTTGTTATTACTAAGTTGTTTATCACTAGTGTGCAACATAAGTAGTTGATTATATGAAGTTTGCTGATGTAGTAGCTCGTTATGTCAATGAGAGATTCTCGGGGTAGTTTCTGGCCATGGGCCAAACCTAGAAATTGTTGGATGTTTTAATAGCTTAGAAAATAAAATATTTTTTTGCATTTTGTCTGTCGCTCTGAAAGGGGTCTTGAGGGGCGTCAACCTCCTTCTCCTAGTTGACCAGAGTCATACTGACCATGTGGCGAGGATGTAGGGCCAGTGTCCCGTGTCGAAACGATATCCAACAGTTAGACTCTAATTCAGATATCAGTTCTAACAAATGTGTATCTTCTGAGTCTTCTCCATCATTCAACATAGAACGGGTGTGAATAACTATAGTTAAGCATCAATGTTTAACTTGCAGTGAAACTACAAAAAAACATCTTATGCTCACTCAATTCTCAAAAGAATCATCATAAATCTCATTACTAAGTTCTTGGTCAAATCAATGAGTACATTCTTTGAATTCAATTTCGTTATTATCCTGAAGGCAGTAATTCATCGACTTATTGTACTCGAATTTATTTTCGAAAGATCGAGTTAATTTATATAAAATAATCAAAAGATTCTTAAAGGCAGTGCCACAAAATTTAGCAACTCGTCGAATGATTCACGAACCATTCACGAATTCACAAATTTTTACGTTTCTATCCGGATAGAACTATACGGCCGAACTACTGCAACTACGAACCAAATACATGTATTTTCTGGGCTAGCCGAATTTTACGTGTACGTTCCGGACTTTATGAAAATTCGGCAAAAAGAAATACAAAGGCTTAATAGTTGATTCCATATTTGATCACAATTTCAAATCAAAATCCTACGAACTGAAGCTAAAACATAAACGAAATCCTTTTAAACCAACAAAATTGAGAAAAACATAAGAAGTGTTAATTGGATGGACCGTAGAGCAAAACAAAGTAAGTTTAATGTCTCCATCCTTGAAGATCTCGATTCTTAGTCAACTAAGACATGCAACATTTTTTCTGTAACTATGGAGTTGATGATAGAATAAAGAGAAGACAATTCTACGAGAGAGAGGGAGGGGTGCAAGGAAAAGAAGATAAAAACGGAAATACGTCCTAGATACAAGCTATGCACTAGCATTTCTTTTTAGGAAAAATGCCCTTGATCCAACGACTGATGTTGAAAGTAGAGATCTAATAATATAACACTGTCATTATTCCATGTAATACCGCGTATAAACTTGTCATATACACATTTTTTTTTGAACAGAATCCAAACTTATATTAAGAAATACAATTTACATCATGGGCTAACTGAGGAGTTAGCAACTCAGGTGGATGTAACCACCATTCCTCAAAAAGTTGAGACCTGCGAACTGCTTTAGTTAGAGCATCAGCAGATTTATTTGCACTCTTATTTACATACACACAGGACCACCCAGAATTACATTGTTGATTCAACAAACTGGCACACCTATGTAACAGAGAACTATATTTCCAAGGAGGCAGAGGAAACCCAGCATTTACATACTGAACTAAATTTTTACAATTAGACTCAAAAATAACCTTGTTTCATCTGTTATTTAGAGCCCGCAGCATAGCTTCAAGAGAAGCCCAAGTTTCTGCCTGATTAGGATGTATATCTCGCTTTAATAGTCCTCTTCCTGCAATATAATCCCCTGTATAATTTCTTAGTATCATAGCAATTCCAGCTAAATGAAAACTTTTTCCAAATGAAGCATCAACATTCATATTTAACATGTCTGGTGGTGGAGAGACCCAATGATGCATATGACCTACATGATGTCTAGACTGCCTAATATGATGAGATGCTAAAACAGTAGTAGTAGTAGTAGTAGTAGTAGTAGTAGTAGTAGTAGTAGTAGCAGCAGCAGCAGCAGCAGCAGCAGCAGCAGCAGCAGCAGTAGTAGTAGTAGTAGTAGTAGTAGTAGTAGTAGTAGTAGTAGTAGTAGTAGTAGTAGTAGTAGTAGTAGTAGTAGTAGTAGTAGCAGTAGTATTAGGAGTAGGAGGAGTAGGAGGAGTAGGAGTAGTAGGAGTGGCAGCAGCAGCAGCAGCAGTAGTAGTAGGAGCAGCAGCAGCAGCAGTAGTAGTAGTAGTAGTAGTATCTGCTAAGTATTTGAACAGTGGATATAACACAGAATTCACATTTACTGTTGCTTGTTGAAAAATAACTTGGCATCGAAACTTCCATATGTGCCAAAGGATAGCTGATATTCCATGAATAGGAGCTTCAGAGGAAAAGTTAATTCCTGCATCAAGAGAGGTCCAAGAATCGAACCAGTAATTCAGAGTTTGAAATTGATAAATATAATGACAATGTTGAGGTAGACAAATTCTCCATATAGTTGTTGCAAAAACACATCCAAAGAACAAATGGTTGATATCTTCAATATGAGCCGCGTTACAGAGAATGCAACTTCTTTCAACTATATCAGTATGATGCAAGTTAGCTCTAACAGGTAAAACATTGTGAATGAGTTCTATGGGAAAATCTGCAGTTTATATGGAATGTATAATTTCCAGAACTTGAGCCAGAAATTGGTATTGAAAGAATAAGTTGAAGGTGTTGAATGAACACTACACAAATGGCTATAAGTATATCTTGTTGTAAATTTACCAGTTGATGTGATTGGCCATACTAAAGTATCTTCAAACTGTAGATCTATCAGAATGGTTAAAATAGAGTTTACCTGAGTGGTTATAAAGAGCTTATGAAAAAGAGGAATATCCCACTGAGAAGTACCTGAAATCATTAACTGAGACACCCATTGAATATCATTAGTATTTAACTCATCCCAATTATATAAATCCCCTGATTCACTTGGAATCCAGTTATGTTTCCATATGTTAATGGTATCACCTCTACCAACCTGCCATTTACTTAATTGTTGAACAATTTGAACACCATGAGCAATACTCTTCCATATCCAACTAGAGTTATTATGAACCGGAGGAGGTTCATACTTCAGATCATGGTACGGTAAATATTTGGCTTTTAACAGACGAGCATAAGGTTCTGTTGAGTTATGAATCACATTCCAGGCTAACTTCGCTAACATTGCAGAGTTATAATGAGTTAAATGTTTTAATCCTAGGCCTCCGAATCTTTTAGGCAGTTTCATGTTATTCCAGTTAATGAAATGTCTACTATTATGACCAGAAGAATTATTCCACCAATAATCTCTTTGTATTCTATCCATTTCCTGAATAGTTGAATCTGGAATTCTAAGAACTTGCATATGATAAGAACTCATGGTACTCAAAACAGAATTAAGTTGTGTAGTCTTACCAGTTTATTTATGATCTTACTACTCCATCCTTGAAGTCTTGTATTCATGTGATCCATAATAGGTTTACAATTTTGGGTTCTTGAGCGATGCATCGGAAGTGGAGTGCCCAAATATTTTTCACCAATCCCCATTGTCTTCATCTGAAGAATGTTTGAGAACTGACTTATTTTAGCAGGAGAGACATTTTTACTGAAAAAAATTATCGATTTCTGCAAATTGATAACCTGACCAGAAGCTGAGCTAAATTGATTAAGAACATCTTGAAAATGTCGAAGCTGTGATGGAGAAGCTTATAATAAAATTAAACAGTCATCGGCGAAAAATAAACGGCTAACTTCTAAAGAGTTTTTCACAACCTTTATTCCTTTTAAATTACGTTGTATAATCTGAGAATGTATGATCCTTGAAAAAGCTTCCATAACAAAGAGAAAAAGGTAAGGCGACAAAGGGTCACCTTGTCACAGCCCACGAGAAGGAGTGAAAGAAGCTGAAGGACATCCATTAATAAGAAGTGAAATACTTGAAGTAGTAATACACTGCTGCACAAGATGAATCCAGTCCTCATGAAAACCAAGAGACCGAATAATATCAAAAAGAAAAGGCCATTCGAGTCTGTCGAATGCCTTCGACATATCCAATTTAAGTCCAATATATGAAGTTTTACCTTTTCTTTTTTGTTTCATTGTATGGACAAGTTCATGAGCCATGATGATATTATTCTGAATATGTCGGCCTGTAAAATAAGCACATTGGGTCGGGGAAATGATATCTGGTAAGAAAGGTTTCATTCGATTGGCAATCAGTTTTGAAATAATCTTATAACTAACATTGCAAGGCTGATTGGCCTGTAATCACTAGGGGATTGTGGATGTGGGATTTTGGGTATGAGAACTTGAAAAGTACGGTTACTCTCTTTCAACATAAACTTATGAATGAAAAAGTGTTGAATCATTGCTATTACCTCATCACCACAGTAGTCCAACAATGTTGATAAAACCCTGCTTGAAAGCCATCATTTCCCGTAGAAGCCCATGGCCTGATCTGAAAAACAACATCTTTGATCTCTTCTGCTGAAGGAACTCGAAGAAGATTGTCATTCTCTGCATCTGTGATACATTTTTGAAATTGAGACAACAATGAATTATCTGAGTTAGGTTTATAAGAAGTTTCTATAGTAGAGAAATGTTGCAGAAGAATATTCTCCATGTCTTATTTGTTATCATACCAAATTCCAAAAGAATTCTTAATTGCCGAGATCTGATTTTTCTTCTTGTTGTAGTTTGCTTGAGAGTGGAAAAATGAGGTATTTCTATCAGCATCATAAGAATGAATTCCTTCTTTTTGTCTGTAATAATCCTTTTGAATATGTAGCCAATGTTGAAGATTATTAGTTAGGTTACAAACATCTGGGTGATTGGTTTGAAGGTTCTGGTTATAACAAACACTAAGCTGATGATTAAGGTTTTGAATATTAGATACTATATTTCCAAAGGAGTGTTTCTTCCATAACGAGAGCTGATGTTTAGTAAATTTTAGTTTAGAAGTAAACTGATAGGATGGTGATCCTAAAAAAGTTTGCGACCAACTATCATTTATAATGTCAGAGCATGAAGAATGAGATAACCAACATCTGTACAAACGAAAAGGGCTATTTCTGTATCATAATTCAGGAGAAGTGGATAACAAAATAGGTGAGTGATCCGAAGCTACAGGAGGAAGATGCTGTAAAAAATCCGTAGAGTAACTGTTCAACCATAATATGTTAACCATAGCTCTGTCGAGTCTTGAAGCAGTATACTCACTGTCTGATCTGTTATTCGACCAAGTAGTTAACTGACCAGAAAACCCCAAATCAATTAAGCCTAGTTGCTGGATAATAGGCCTAATAATGCGAGAGTGTTGATGATGTGAAACATGAGAAGAAATTGTTTCTCAATCAGACATGGTGAAATTTAAATCTCCAATAAGTAACCAAGGAAGATCTACATGAGGTTGCATTTCTAAAAGATAACTCTATTGTTCTTGATTTTCTATATAATCCCGAGCCCCATACATACAAGTTAAAAAAATATCTGAATGATGCGAATGAGTGTAGACTAATGCATGAATTGTGTGTCTAGTTGTATGTATTATGTTAAGATCAATGCCTTGTTTCCATGCCAGTAAAATACCACCAGACAGACCAACTGACGAAGCATACCAAACATTAGGATACTTAAACTGTTGCATGTAGAAATGCATAGAAGAATGCTGATTTTTCGTTTCCGAAAGAAATAAGATATCTGGGTTATGAATGTTAATACAGAAATGCAGGTAATCCCTAGTAGAAGGATTACCAAAACCTTGGCAATTCCAAGAGAGAATTTTCATGGTGGAAATTAGAAAACAAAAACAAGCGGTACTGATAAAAAGTAAATAAAGAAAAATAAGAGTAATTTTAAAAGGTTTATAGAAAGGCACCTGTTGTCCATCATCAGTGATAGTACGATTCAGTAGATGTCTCGTAGCAGCAATGTCTGAGGTAGCTGGCTCAAAGTTAACATTGGCATTATCTTCATTTCTAGTCTGACTCGTAGAAGCTTGGTTAGACTCATCACCAGAAACTACCACAGTACTAAGATTTCGACATCTTTTACGACGGATAAAGGTACGGTTGATAGAAGCAGTGCTTGAAATAGGCATGTCTAAATTCTGATGGGGTAATGCTCTATCAGCTGGTGCAAGATAAGAGTTCGACTGCGAATCTGTAGCTGTAAAGTAGGACAAAAGCATACCATCAAGCGGCCCATACTCAAAAGAAACTGGCTCTCTAAGATTAGATCTTCGTTGATGACCATGTTGCCTATACAAATTAGCAAGCTCTTCTGGATTTTGAACGGGCAAAACTATTTGTTCAACAACAGGGCGAAGATTCCTTATAGTGCTTTCCATATTGATACGTCTAGTCCATCGATCGTTACACTTATCAGAATCATGATTTGACACTCGTCATGCTGGACATAGTTTGTAAAGCTGCTTCTCAAAGAAAAATCCCACCCAGCGAGAAACACTTGCAGCATTAGCAGCATGAATACCTTTCAGCATCGGAGAGTTAACATTCATTTGTATCATAGCTCTGAATTTTGTAGAAGTAGTTGGATGAACCCCATCCGGTTCAACAATAACTGTTTCTCCAACAATTTGAGCAAAAAGCCTTAAAATTTCTGGGTACGTGAATTCAGGGAGAAGATTTTGAAATTCCAACCAGAAAGGAGAGGATCAAAGTTCAGGCGTTGATAAGGGTATGAAGGATGCCAATCTCTAAGTACTATTAGATAACCATCAAAATTCCAAGCACCACCAAACAAAATTGCTTCTTTATCATCAGTATTGTAAAATCTAATAGCAAAGATATTAGGATCAAGAGCTCTAACCATTCGTTGCCAACTATTATTACGCTTTAGATGAGGCCAAATAAACTTAGCAGCTTTTTCTGCACTCTGCCACAACATGATACCAGGAGCGTAAAGCTTACCAGCTAAATAGAATTCCCAGTCTTTGATGGCTTGAGAAAGAGCAGTAGTTGAGTGAGTAACTACTCTATCTTTAGAAGGAGTATTTCCTATAGAAATACCCTCCATATATTGAGAAATGTTTTGAATATTATCAGACATCAGCAGAAGATGGAAAATAAGATGCAGATAGTTGGATAAAAGGAAAACAACGGTTTGAGCAGTATTTATAGTATAAGAGGATAAGATTTCAAAGCACAGACAGTAGGTGGGTGGAGCTATAAAAACAGTATATCGATGATAGACATTGAAAGGTATTGAAATAAGAGAAGGTGAGCAATATAAGTTTGTACCAGGTGTAGAAGCAATAATACAAAGTTGATGATACTGATAGTTAAAGTGGGCAAAACCAATCTTGAAATTCCAGGTATCAAGTAATAACAGAAACCCCATAATAGGATAATAAAGATGCACCACTGCATAGAAGATAAGCCAACAGACTTGTAACCAATGAAACTTGAGCCAACTGAGGGTAGGAGATATTGTTGTAATCACTGATGTAGACAACACGTCTTCAGTACTGCATAATTCTGTAAAAAGTTGAAAGAAAACAAAAACCCACATTAAAACTAGCCATCAATGAATCAGAAGCAAACAACTAAAAATTGGGTAAGAGAATTTAAAAACCGAAAGATTCTAACACATCAAAAGAAGGGAATTTTTAAAATTAGGTTAAACTGAAACAAAAGGATAAGGATGGACAAGAAAGGACTAAAAGGAAAAACAAAAGGGAAAAAAGGAAGAAGAAAAGATCAATCAGGGTACAATCAATGAAGAAGATAAGGAAGAAGAACATAGATTCAAATTCCATGAAGAAGATAAGGAAGAAGAACATAGATTCAAATTCTTTACGCAACTTGATTAATTGTATACAAATTAAACATACTTATTAGTTATTATACTCCACATGTTTGTATTAAAAATTATAAACATATTTATTTGGTTATTATATTTTATACATTTGTAAATAAATTATATAATTGTGACGAATTTTCAATACCGAATTCATTTCTCTTAAACGAATTATGCACGTACTTATGCTGATTCCGAATTACTGCCGACTTACAAGTCGTTGACCTGATTTTTTTGATCGAATTTGACATTTATAAACACGAATAATACCCGTATGTTTGTCGTTCCGTACTTTGACGGACTCCGTAATACTGACTAAGTTCTATGTGTTCGGTACGGATTCCGAGTATGTTTGTCACCTATTTTGGAAGACAATTTGTGCCATGGAAGTCGAATTATCAGGTGTTTGTGTTGTATGAGTATGCTGAGTATTGTAAACTCTGCATTAACATTCGAGTTGATGATATAAACTAAGCGATACGTGTACAAGTATGTCTTTGTTGGGAAAACCTATTCGGTGTAAGGTGGGGATTTGAATCAGTTTTTGGTATGATTGGGAAAACCCAACCAACAACTGACCCAACCTAACGATCACTGTTGCTTCATTTTTAAGACATTCTTTCTCTTCTAAATTTAAAATGTTAGCTCCTTAACCATTACGTATACTAATTTATATACCTTCGATTGAGCTGTTTAGATTGCAAATGACTGCTTTGTATTAGACGGAAGTTGATATATTGGACCTAAAACTAAAAACATTAAACAGGGGTAATTTAGCCAGATTAAAATTTAAAACGAATAAATAAAGTGGTCGTTGGAAAAAAAAAGCCCGGGAAATTAATCAAATAAATAACTGTGGTAGTTGAAGTGCACATTGAGACGTAGCTTAACTTCAAGGCAACGGGGACTCAGCAACCAATTCTATCAGTGTGTTGCTGTTAGTCATATTTGGTGAGATTAGTTTTACCCACAGATATTATCATTCCCCATCTTTTCCAATATCTTCATAAGAAGACTCAAATGACACCATAGAAGCCTCATTGCAGTATCTCTCATTCTTGCCACTCAAAAAACAAAAAAAAAAACCTCTCATTCTTTCTCTCTCTAGATCTCATCCAGTTGGTGAACTGAGGTGTAATGGAAGCAAGCGCCGGCCTTGTTGCCGGATCACACAATAGGAATGAACTTGTTGTAATCCACGGCCATGAAGAGGTAATTGATCATTGTTATTTCAAACTCCATTCAAAAATATTGCAATTGAATCTTAATTAAAACTGTTGTTTATATATGTCAAAGAAATATGTATAAGTAAATTAAAGCTGAATAACAAAATCATTTTGTATCCTCGAGCATTATATGGTAACCGGCAGTTTGTATTTTCTTATTATTGTAGCACAAGCCCATGAAGTCGTTGGATGGTCAAGTTTGTGAGATATGCAGCGATGACATTGGCGTCACAGCAGATGGCGATCTGTTTGTTGCTTGTAACGAATGTGGGTTTCCAGTATGCCGGCCATGTTATGAGTACGAAAGAAGAGAAGGGACCCAACTTTGTCCACAGTGCAAAACCCGATACAAGCGTCTCAAAGGTTATTTTAGTTTAGATCCCCATTTAAATCCATGTACGTAAATGAGTTCCAGGTCTAGTACTAGCTCATCAAGTGTTATACTAATAGATTTTCTTAATCTTGATTATTATAATTAAGGGAGTCCAAGAGTGGAAGGTGATGAAGATGAAGAAGATGTCGATGATATTGAGTATGAGTTCAATATCGACGATGATGAAAGCAAAAAACAACAACATATTGTGGAATCGATGCTTCACGGGAAAATGAGCTATGGCAGGGGTCCAGAGGATGACGAAAATAACATTCAATTTCATCCTGTTATAACTTCTAGATCTCGACAGGTAATTAAATCAGTTTTGGGATCTAACTTCTTTCGGTTTTATTATGGGTCGTAAATATGATTTTTCATGAATGCAGGTAAGTGGCGAGTTCCCACTATCTAATAATGGTGAACCATCGTCCACGCTTCACAAACGCATACATCCTTATCCTACATCTGAACCAGGTATGTATATATATATATATATATATATCGACTAGCTAGGGAACCAATTCTGTTCTTTCCTTGTCCTCAAACATACACATTCAATGCGAAAATTGTGCAGGCACTGCAAGATGGGATGACAAGAAAGAGGGTACCTGGAAGGAACGGATGGATGACTGGAAATCCAAACAAGGAAACCTTGGTCATGACCATGATGACGACATGGTAGACCCAGACATGGCAATGTAGGTTACATAGTAATCTTAAAATATATGCACAAGCTCAGTCTCATAAATTTATGATTATGATTTTTCCTCAATCATAACATTATTATTAAATAAATAATACAGGAATGATGAAGCAAGGCAGCCACTGTCAAGGAAAGTACCAATAGCATCAAGTAAGGTCAACCCTTATCGTATGATTATCGTGATCCGTCTCGTAGTCCTCTGTTTCTTTCTTCGATATCGGATACTAAACCCAGCTCATGATGCCATCGGCCTGTGGCTTACTTCAATCGTCTGTGAGATATGGTTTGCTATTTCGTGGATCCTCGATCAGTTTCCGAAATGGTATCCAATAGATCGTGAGACATATCTCGATCGTCTTTCCCTCAGGTATATACGAACAAACTAACTTACATACTAACGTACTTATAAGTTGGGTTGGCCTGGCTAGTAAGAATTGGTCGATGTCGTGAAACAAACATATGACATGTTGTTGTTGTACCCAGATATGAGAGGGAAGGTGAGCCATCAATGCTTTCACCGGTAGATATATTTGTAAGTACTGTGGATCCATTGAAGGAGCCTCCATTAGTTACGTCCAACACAGTCTTATCAATCTTAGCTGTCGACTACCCGGTTGAGAAAATCTCATGCTATGTTTCTGATGATGGAGCATCCATGCTTTCGTTCGAATCACTTTCCGAAACTGCTGAATTTGCTCGGAAATGGGTTCCTTTCTGTAAGAAGTTTTCCATCGAACCTCGAGCTCCAGAGATGTATTTCTCTCTCAAAGTCGACTATCTTAAGGATAAAGTCCAACCGACTTTCGTTAAGGAACGCCGAGCAATGAAGGTTGTTTTTCTTGATGTTGATGAATTTACTCAAGGCCTTAGTGTCAACAGAGCTTTTTACTGAATTTAATTAAAAATTGTTTAATTTATGCAGAGGGAATATGAAGAATTTAAGGTTCGCATAAATGCATTAGTATCCAAGGCCTTGAAGGTCCCCGTAGAAGGATGGATCATGCAAGACGGTACACCCTGGCCTGGAAACAACACAAAGGACCATCCTGGTATGATACAAGTGTTTCTTGGTCATAGTGGAGGTCATGATACTGAAGGAAATGAACTTCCCCGTTTGGTTTACGTCTCTCGTGAAAAGAGGCCTGGGTTTACTCATCACAAGAAAGCTGGTGCCATGAATGCTCTGGTGATTGATTACCTTTAACAATCTTGTTTTTTTCAACTCTAATCCATCCTTACATAGAAACAAACAACTAACCCCTCATTTGTTTGCTATATATATATATATATATATGAAGGTACGAGTATCGGCTGTGCTTACAAATGCTCCATTCATGTTGAATTTGGACTGTGATCACTACTTGAATAACAGTAAAGCTGTTAGAGAAGCAATGTGTTTCTTAATGGACCCACAAATCGGAAGAAAAGTTTGTTTTGTTCAATTCCCTCAGAGATTCGATGGTATTGATAGGAACGATAGATATGCCAACAGAAATACTGTCTTCTTCGATGTAAGTCATAAAATAGTTTTTTTGCCACCTGAAAATGCTGGTCCTTGGTAATCTCATTATGGTCCGTTTTGCAGATTAACATGAAAGGTCTAGATGGACTTCAAGGTCCTGTATATGTTGGAACCGGATGTGTCTTTAAAAGACAAGCTTTATATGGCTATGACCCTCCAAAAGGTCCTAAACGTCCAAAGATGGTAAGCTGTGATTGTTGCCCCTGTTTCGGTCGCCGCAGAAAGTACCCCAAACATGGCAAGGGTGGAGCTAGTTTGAACGAAGACGGATCAAGTGCTAACGTTGAAGGTTTTTCTAACATCTACGGAGTAGTATTTACTATCTTTGACTTCACCTCCCACTAAAATAATTGTCTTTTTTTTACTTCATGTAGAATTCAATGACGACGATAAACAACTACTGATGTCCCAAATGAATTTCGAAAAGAAATTTGGACAGTCGGCGACATTTGTTACTTCAACATTGATGGAATACGGAGGGGTCCCTCCTTCTTCAAGTCCTGCTGCTTTGCTCAAGGAAGCAATTCATGTCATTAGCTGTGGGTACGAAGATAAGACTGAATGGGGGTTGGAGGTAATTGGCATGCATGACTACTCATCTAGAATTTATTTATAACTTGTACATTTTTCTAAATATTATATAGTACAAATTTGCAGTTGGGTTGGATTTACGGGTCTATTACAGAAGACATTTTGACGGGTTTCAAGATGCATTGCCGAGGTTGGAGATCAATATATTGTATGCCAAAGTTGCCTGCATTCAAGGGATCGGCACCCATCAATCTATCAGACCGTCTTAATCAGGTTCTTCGTTGGGCTCTTGGTTCAGTTGAGATCTTCTTCAGTCGCCATAGTCCTTTATTGTATGGTCATAAGAAGGGACACCTTAAATGGCTTGAACGGTTAGCATACATAAACACAACTGTCTACCCTTTCACTTCCTTACCTCTGCTCGCGTATTGTACTCTTCCAGCAATTTGCTTGCTTACAGGAAAATTCATAATGCCAACGGTAATAACAAACACATTAAACCGGCCTTCTCTAATTTATTTTTGTTTAAATTTTGTTGATGCATGTTGTTTGTGTTCCAGATAAGTACTTTCGCAAGTCTATTCTTCATTGCTTTATTTATCTCCATCTTTGCAACGGGCATACTGGAATTGAGATGGAGTGGAGTAAGCATTGAAGAGTGGTGGAGAAATGAGCAGTTTTGGGTTATTGGCGGTGTATCAGCACATTTCTTCGCAGTGGTGCAAGGACTACTTAAAGTCTTAGCTGGAATAGATACCAACTTCACTGTCACATCTAAGGCTTCCGAGGATGGAGATTTCGCAGAACTTTATGCATTCAAATGGACTACTCTTCTCATCCCTCCAACCACTCTTCTGATCATTAACCTTGTTGGAGTAGTTGCAGGCATATCTGATGCTATTAGCAATGGATATCAATCTTGGGGTCCGCTCTTCGGAAAATTATTTTTTGCCTTTTGGGTCATCGTCCATTTATACCCCTTCCTAAAGGGTCTCATGGGAAGACAAAACAGGACGCCGACAATTGTTGTCATATGGTCTGTGCTATTGGCTTCAATATTCTCCTTGCTTTGGGTTCGAATCGACCCATTCATAGTAAAGACCAAGGGCCCTGATGTTAAACAATGCGGGATCAACTGCTGAAAGGCTTCTTATGGTTTAATCTTCTTCTTGCAAATGAGGATGCACATTCTGGATGTCTAAATTGGCATATAGGTGTAGCAGAACGAAATAATAACCAGCGGGAAGTTGTGTATTGTAAATTGCAATTGTTTGGGTTATCTACTTCCGTTTCAGAAGTTGTTGAAATTTACTAGGATTTGATAGATCTTCTTTGTGATGTAAAATGAGTATGGAACACCAAAGGGAAACATCCTATCCGAAATTTAAGGGCATGATCAAGATTTTGACGAAATGTACATACTGATGCCAGAATTGGGACCAACAGTTGCAACTCGAATGCTAAATTGGTAACTCACGAGAACTAATTCACGTCAAGACTGTTTATCATGCCCTCCTAAACTGTCTGAAATTCTATTTGATAAACGGGGGTCCATACAGTGAGAAAAAAAGTGGAGAAAAAGATGATATCAAGCAACAAAAACTACTTTCCAGGGAGAATTTATAAAGTAACCCCATATATTGACCTCGTTTTTTTGTTATCCCTGTTTTTTAGAAATTTTTGTTATCCCTGTTTTTTAGAAATTTTCTAAAGTGTCCCAACTATTTAGTTTTCCATCCTAGTTAGTCAACACTAGTTTACTTTCTTTAAAGTTTACTTCTTTACCATTTACTTGTTAGTGTGTTTACCTTCTACATCAACGTTTACCTTCTACATCATTTTTTCAATTTGTCGAGCTCGGTTCAGGATCGTGTCATCATTTTCAGGTTTGTTTCATCATTACCTGAAAGGGTTCATCATTCCGAAGTGTCTTGGGATTTTTGGTTGGTGGAGAATCAATCTTCTACAATATTTTTCCGGTTAGTCGAGCTTCAGGGTCATTACACCACTTTCAGGTTCGTCGAGCATAGTTCAGGATCGTTACACCCTCTTTCAGGATCGTCGAATCATTATTCTCTCTACCAAGGAGATGTAGTTCATGGGTAAATAGGACTTTTAATAGGAAAGATAACTACCACCTAGCACTTAACTGGATGGAATTTACCTTTTGAATAAAACGGGGTACTTTGGAAAATTTGTAAAAAAATGAGGGTAATTTTGAAGTGTACATTTCAAAACAGGGGTACTTTATAAAATATCCCTACTTTCTAACTAGTGATCAAGAAGCAGGAAAACAAAGAACATAATACAAAACTTGTAAACATGTTAGAATGGCAAACTTTTCTTCTCGGTATAACAGAATCATGTAGTTTACTAGCTTTTTCTTCTGTATAAGCGGGTCTGGTAAACCAATAAGGCAATAGCCATAACTTAGTTGCTACAACAACAAAAAAAAAATCACCATTTTCCCAGTTTCAATTTTCTGAATAAAAAAAAACACGCTTTTGCACCACAGATAGGGGACTATTAAGTCTGACAGGTGGTTACAGCAGTATCATTATCTCAACTTCATTGAAGCGAATTCCGTTGCTATGTCCATGGCTTCCTTCATGTGTGTCGCATCAGTACCCTGGAATTCAATCAATTTCCACATTTAAACATACTATACACTGAAGTTAAAAAGACCACTTGGTTCCCAACTGAAATATGTATTTTCCAAAACCTAGGATGAACCGAAAATGGACACACTTTCTGTGAAAGCACCCAAGGTTCTTAGGATTGCAGCACAAAGCATGTTCAAGAAACAACCTAACCAATGTACTTTTCAGGGACAGTATCTCTGAATAATAAATGAACTAGATCGTGAACTAATCACAGCCGATGTTCCCGACTGTGTCAGACGACAAGTGAAACAATATAATGACAGTAATTTAATTTCCAACCTGGCCTTGCGCGAGACCACCCTTTCCTTTACCGCATCTCCCTTTTATTGGACCAAGAGCAGCTGTCAACCACTCGGACACCTCTAACCCTTTGCTAGTATCTCCATTCACAGGTACCCCGGC
This sequence comes from Papaver somniferum, assembly GCF_003573695.1. Taxonomy (NCBI): domain Eukaryota; kingdom Viridiplantae; phylum Streptophyta; class Magnoliopsida; order Ranunculales; family Papaveraceae; genus Papaver; species Papaver somniferum. The sequence continues at coordinate 53,668,249 of NC_039365.1, forward strand.
ATACACTACAGCCTTGTTTGTGACTGCATCTTTGCTAAATACCATAATTGGTAATCCCTGTCAGCAGAAAATGGAGGTCATCATAAACACTTAACCACTATTATTTACTGCGGAGGGTCTTTCTGTAACCCATTTGCTACACACTGAAATCCTCTGCTTCCTCCTTTAATTCCACTCTGATGTTATGTTTAAAAATAAAAGATTTGACACCCATGGTGCTGTTTATCATTTCCAACCCATTTTCAAAACAGAGCATATCCAGGTGTTCTAAACCCACATTTGAATCATGGGTCAAGAGTGCATCCAATTTCATATTATCTAAGAAAAAGTAACCCCTAATGTGAATACGTATCTCATTACAGGAAATAGATACCTCATCCTTGCGTTATAAAAGCACAATAGACAGACTTAAATGCAGTCCCCTTTGAGAACAGTATTAGTAATTGAAAACCGAGAGCAAGTTAAAAGAAATAACAACCTTCTTTTCCATAACTTTCAGAACTGCTTCACGGGCTGCAGCTGGGTCAAGACCCACATCAATAGGAGATATGCAGAAAGCTTTTCCATCTGCAATAGCAGTCTCTGCCATCTCTGTAGCAACCTTAACAGCTTTCTGCGTATTTTCTTCAGCTATTTTCTTTTGGGCCTTTCTGATTTGATCCTGAATAGAAAGAGTTTTTCTTAACTTGATTCACTGTATCATAAAGAAATCGAAACATACTCGCACATGTGAATACAAATAGGGATGTTCAACTACAATACCTGAAGTTTGGAGACCCTGTCTTTCAAATCTGCTTTCATAGGTGCTGGAATAGTTGCGGCATCCAACAGATTCTTAAGAGCAGCTACTTTCTGAAGATGAAAAAAATATAATAGAGCAATAATGCTGTTTGAGAAAGGGAAGGTAAGAAAATACAAGGTCGATAACTTAGAGGTTAGTTCCAAAAAATATACATTAAAACGTGCAGTAAGATGGCAGTGGAGTGAAGTTATCATGAATCTAAAAAGGCAGGATTTTTTTTCTGAGTACCTTTTCGAGAGTGCTACCCTCTAACTTGAATGCCTCACTAATTTGTAGATCTATTTCTTTCGCCAAATGTATTGCCTCGAATGCACCACCAGTTGTGACAGCAGTTATTCTGCGGATACCCTTAGCAATTCCCTCCTCCGATAAAAGAGCAAAGGCTTTTGCGTCTCGCGTATTTGAGATATGAGTTCCTAGTTAAAAAGATTTTAGAGCATGATAACAACTAATCGGGAAGACCACCAAATTTGAATACAGTTTACTGATTTCTAAAGTTAAAAAGCCGGTAATATTTTCTGACACACAGGAGTGCTCATTTTTGTAATGCACTGTATTCAGAAGTCCAAACTGAAGCCTCCATAATCTACTTGTGCTTTTTGAATTTCTCATGCATTTTCATAATCCCGCATTTATTTTGAAAAGATAAATTATACTTTCAGGAAACCTTCAGCAGCATGAGCAATAAAACATACCTCCACAAAATTCTGTCGAGATTGTTAACCATTCTTTATTATCAGGATCAGCAAGGAGATCCTCTACCTTCCTACCAATTGCCACAACTCTAACTGGGTCAGGGTACACCTGAATCGACACGTTAAACGAAAATTTAATGATGATCTAGTCATACTTAGAAGGTCAGACTATGGTTGAGCAAATTCTTTTAAATTAAATCTGATTTCTAAGAGAACAAAGCAGCTTACTTCTCCAAAAACAGCTCGTAAACCATTGATACGCTTAGCATCAGCAAGAGTTGCCTCCGTGGTGTAAACATCCATTTCATCATCGATTTGTTTGTTCACAATTGACTCAATTTTCCTCAAATCATTAGGAGGAATGGGCTTGCCTGACAAAAAGTAAATGTAAGTTAAATTCAGGCCAAATAGCAAGAGTTCTTTTTTTCTCCACTTTATTCATTTGTTTTCATAAGCCTGATGAAAAAATTTAACAAAGAATATTATACCATGGGAGAAATCAAAACGCAACTTCTCTGGAAGAACAATAGATCCCTTCTGATCAACATGAGGACCAAGTACTTCCTGCATTTGTGCAATAGAGTTACTTACACAACAATTGAGAGATAGATTATCCGCTAGATCCTAAAAGATCATCAAAAATGAATGTGGAATACCTTTAGAGCATAATTAAGCATGTGGGTACAAGTGTGGTTTGGGGCAATAAGAGCACGCCTGTCATAGTTAACCTGTTCAAATCATCACCAGACAAATAAACAAATAAGAAAAGACGAACAACTACAGTAAAATGACAACAAGAGAAAGCAAAAGAGTTTGTGTAACTTACTTTACAGGTCACTTTATCACCCACAGAAATTTTGCCAGTCTCTCCAGTGAAAGAACCAATATGAATAACAAACCCACCAAAAACTTGAACACTACAAACTTGAAATGACCCAGAGGAGCACACAATGGACCCGGTATCAAATATCTGAGACCAGATGAATAAGTTAGGCAAGAGAAGGAGTATTTGCAGGACGCAAAGAAGATTACCATGTGAACATACAAAAAGCAAGACATGATTCAGTTAGGATTCTGGAGGCAGCAGTTGTTTAGTTTATACGCAGTCTTTAACTACCATATCTTCAAATAGCTTCGCTGGCAATATCCCTATAGGATGCAACTAGTGCAGGCATTTGGTTCAGTAAATGTTCTAGATATTTTACATCAAGACTAGAAGAAAACAAGAATTTAGTATCTGTAAGTGTGTACATACTGTATGCAAATCAATAACAGTCAGTATCAAATCTGGCCAACCATGCTAGGTGTGCAACCACACGTTGTACCAGGGCCAGGACTGCGGTTTCAACACATAGCACCATAGACCATTTATGGATCACTTTTTATTATAGCTACTTTTTCAAAACATGCGAGTCTAAAGGTTACTGGTGCTTCACATTGGGATGATTGATGAGTTATGAAATGCATCAAAAAAAAAAAATTATAATATTTAGCAAGTTGTTAAGTACCTGACCACCTTGTTCAGCATAAAAGCTTGTTGTTTCCATAATAATACCAACTTCATCACCAACACTAGCACTGGTCATATATTCTGCGCCATTGTATATAGCTTTTACTACACTCTCGTGGTCCTACAAGGAATACAGACAAATTAACTCAAGCTGATTGATAACAATTGAGAATTTGAAAATTCAACGAACTCCAATTTCCTACTTAAAATCCAAGAAACGGAAGGAAGAATGTGAGAAGAAAAAAACGAAGGAGAACCAACATAGTTAAATGCAACATAGAGAAGTGGTTACCAATAGAATACAGGAATCTGCAAATGTAAGCAAGATGAATGATGAAGAAGAAATTGGAAAACAATAAACATTTTGTATATGATGACTACATGTAAACATGCAATAAGTAGCTATACCTGGGCTACAGAGAAAAACTTTTTACCTGCTGGAAATGGAGAATCCATAGATACATAATACAACAACCCACTACCTCGAACATTTATATTTTTTCACAAGCAATTTAGTAATACTAAGGACATCGTGCAATTTGCCAAAAAACCAAAGAAACAAACGTAAAGATGCTTCATTCTACCAACCTTATTCCAGATAAACTTGTAGTTATCATCTGTTGGAAAGACTCCCCTCCTGTGCAATTCTGAAGTGGCATCAGCATCCATGACAATAGCACCACCAACTTGCTGCCAGATATATTTGTAAGTACAATAGAGTACGAACAAGTCAGGGAAGTTATAAGTACACTTCCAACAGAAAATTTTCTCTTTAAATGGTATATACAGCACACTTTATCCGGTAGAAGCATAATCAAGATCAGACCATAAATATTACATGGGATTTACGAGGCTAGATGCAATTGTAGGACCTCGATAAGCTGCCTAGGCGAACACACATGCGGTGTATCAAAAGCACAGACTTTAAACACTGAAAGGAAAATTTTGACTAAGTTTGACTTTTGTGTTCTTAAATAAACTGCCCTCCCACTAGTTTATAAATAACACTCCAGCAATAGTTTTTATATAAAAAAAATAGCAATTACAAGTTTACACAAAATCTTATCAAAATCGTATTAAAAATGTAAAAAACATTAGTTTGGTTGTTTCGCCACCAGAAAGAGGAGCTATGTCTCAAGTAGCACTGTTCTTTAAAAAAAAAAATACACCTACAAAAACAAAGTTAATTAAGCTGGCACACTTGCCATCTTCAATTAGTTCATAATGTCACAAGACACAAGATCCAAAATAGCAAACTTTATAAAGAGAAAGAAAATCATCAAGAAAATGATATAAATAAGAAAGAACAAATGGTAATCTAAAATAAGTTGGGAAATTTTGGTCCTCGGGGCATAATTTAGATATCTTATAAAAATAGCCAGATGACAAAAAAATGCACAAGGCAGATGAAAAAACACCTTAGTCTGGGCTCTCCTGGATCTATTTCTTGCTTCCTCCATTGCATCCTCGAAACCCTTCGCATCAACTAGCAGGCCTCTTTCTTCTGCCATCAGCTGATAGGCATAAGGTAGCTTAGGTGCTGTAGCAAAATCTACATCCTTTAAGTGTTAAAAATATGAAAGCTTAACTACAATTTCTAGATTACAAACCTGAGTTAGATCCAAAGGAAACCCATATGTATCCCATAAGAGAAAAGCATCCTGCAAACTATCAAGAGTCAGATTCTATATCCATACGAAAAAGCACACTTCCCAGTATCTCATGAGATTGACTTTTGAACTCTTCAGCTATGGGGGAAAAAAACAGGTGTGTCAAACGACTAAGCATGATGACTTCCCAGAATAAGCTCTGCACAACTCATTCTCTCAAGTGTGGAGACTAACATAATAACAGTGAAAAACGAAAGCATTATGATCTAAGTACATTTGGTATACGAACAAAAAGGATGCCGATAAAATTAGCCAGCATGCTTTAACTTATCGCCTCAAAGAGTACCGTGATGGTAATTATATATTTCAGAAATAGTTTGAAAGGCTTCTCAAGGCAAGTTGACAGATTAAAAACAAGTACTGTACTACAACCTACATGATTCAAAAAGAAAAAACAATAGCAACAAACCAAATCGGTGACACTCACCTGTCCACTTAATACTTTCCCCTCGAGATCTTGAGCAGCCTTCTTAAACTTCTCAATACCCTGGAGGCAGGTCAAAGGTCAGCTAAGCTTCTGAAGTTATTTGCAAAGTACATCAGTAACATGATACCTAAGTGACGTTCTTAAGAGTTGGTAGAGAGAGAGAGAGAGATGAACTTCAGCATGATACCTTAAGTAATGTCCTTCCAAAACTTGTTTCCTCTTCTGAGATAGTGTTTCTAATATTCACTTCATGATGCCTCAATTCTGGAAAGACATCTCCCATCAATTCCACCACAACTCTTACAAGTCTAGACACAGGCACAAGCACAAACAATTAGAGAGAGGGCCAAAACGAATACAAAACACAGTTACTGCACGCATCAGATTCAATTAAGCTTTCAGCTAAACAATTTATTGAGACAGCTAAAATACTCGTGTGCAGATTCTGGCATAAAATAATGATGTATATCCTTCATCCCTAGCCCTGAAAGGAAAAGATTTTATCTCGTATACTTTCCATGTTAAGAAGATATGAGTTTCAAAAGTTTTTATCGTGCATCCTTGAGCCTCAACAGCTTTATTGTGCATCAGCCTAAAGCAGTTCAATCCATGGAAGTTTTATTGAATAGAATTCATACCCACTGAAGAAACCTTCTTGACCTTTAAGTACTTCACTTCCATAGCGCACTGCTCGTCTAAGAATGCGACGCAGGACATATTCACGACCCTCATTGCCTACATGTGGTATATCAAAGTGAGTCCAAATAATTTATTATTCACAAATATGAAAAATCAAATATAAAAACTGATACTGAATTAAGACGGCTCTAATGCATAACCAAAAAACAAATAACCTAAGAAACCACACAGAAAGAAACTCTTTTTAGCTTAATTAAGCTTTGCCTGGGGAGTTTGATAGTTCTTATATGAGACACCAGTTGAGCCTCAGCTTCGATAAAGGAGGTGATATGCTTATTAATTGGGCATATGAATGAAAGTAAGAGAGCGACAACACAACAGGATAGGAACTGAACAATTAAACACTCATTTTCAGCTTTAGACATTTCACCTGGACGAGATCCATCTGCAATCGCAAAAGAAAGAGTTCTAATATGGTCAGCCACAACCCTGTAAGCCATGTCAATTTTGTCCACATCATCTGCTCCAACTTTTCCAAAGTATGGTCGAGCTCCGGTGGCCTAAATTTAAATCATAAACGTTAAAAATACTTTTCAATCAATATCCTGCCTCTTATGAAGTTAGATTTTACAACTAAACTAAGCGAACATCAAATGCTCACATGCGTATACAGATGATATCATGAAAGTAAGGAAAAATTAAAAGAAAAAAAAGCTTCTCTAATAAATGGAATTTGGTTCGAGTCAACACTTGGATTCAAGAAAAATGGGTTGAAACTCCACGAATAGTAAGAAACAGGTCAATAGGCTAAGCCACAAAGGACAGAGAAGATAATCCATAGTTAGGCAAGGAAACAAAAAAGTGGCCACCGTGAAACCTCATATCTATGACTAAGTGAAAAAGATTAACAAGATTCAAATGTCACTTTCAAACTCCCAAGAACAACGGCACCATCTTACACCATATCTTACATCCCTCACAAATTTAGTCATGTTTGGCCTAGCTTACTCCCTTAACCTCAAGTAATATATGGATTGAGAATAAACATAGAATACACATGCATAAACAACATATGATCTTTGTAAGATAAAGAATAAAAGCGGAAGACGAGATTACTGCATTATCACCATACTTGTTGGATTGCATAAAAAATGGGCATGAACACATCCGTGTCATAGTTGCTCATTTTGTTTTGAAGAATCGAAGTCAACCGCTCAAAACCCATTCCAGTGTCTACATGCTTAGAAGGGAGAGGTTTCAGAGAGCCATCTGCTTCCCTGTTGAACTGCGAAAGAGAAAGAAACAGAAGTAAGGTTAGTTAAACAAAGTGAGGGAACATAACATAGCCTAAAGAAGTGGTTACAAATGAATTACTTAGTGAACCATTACCCATTGGCAAAGTTTTTACCTGAATAAATACAAGATTCCATATCTCAATGCATGTTGGATCGTCATTGTTGACCAATGAAGCAGCATCTCGGTTGCCAATTCTATCAAAATGGATTTCTGTGCAAGGTCCGCAAGGACCAGTATCTCCCATCTCCCAGAAGTTATCCTAATGATGGTATAATAAAGGCAAAAGTATACTTGAGCTCAAGATAGTATTTCAATTGACGTTTCACCAATCTATCACTATATATAAAGGGAACTCCCCTTGCTACAGTGTTTTTGAAGCTGCAAATTCTATCTGACCATTTTACCCCTATGTCTTACATGATCAACAAAATACTCTATAAATAAAAATGAGGGCGTAATGGTAATTTAAATTGTTGGCGAGCAAAACTTTCTATTTAGAAATTTGAACGGACCCTACGTGCGTAGGGCGCGGTCTTCTAGTGGTAATAAAGAGAACTTCACTGTCTAGCATAGGTATAAAGAATATTACTTAAAGAAAATAGATGTATGGTTCTAAATGAGTCTCATTTGTTTCTTCCACCATAACTTAACTGAAAGTGTAATTATTAATTCAACGTTGTCCAGATGTAACAAGTGATATCGTAACTAATTTTACATTCCTAATAATCCTATGAATAAGCCACCAGGCCACCACCACAAAGTTAGTTCAATAATAAATATGACCAGCAAGAAGAATAACCTATGAATTATTTATGATGATGAGCTATATCACAGCATTTTCTATTTAAATAAATATATCGATGTATTCTGAAAATGAAATATCTAGTATCTACAACCATTACATTCATCAAGTCTGTAATCAACATTAATTTATACGTTTTGAATGATTGCAAAAGCAATTAGGATTCTGTTGGTTCGCTAGTTTGAACGGCTAATTTACCACATCAAAACTTTAAAATGTGTTACATCAACTCTGGATTTCTTTTTCTCTTTTTTTTTTTGGGGGGGAGGGGGCAGAAATCATGTGAAACCATGAGACTTTTTATCTATACTCAAGACAAATTATATCTACCGGAAACATACCTTGCACCCAAAGGGCAATACGCGAGCAGGTGGCAAAAATTTCAGCCATATATCTCTTGCTTCATTATCAGCTTCAAGGCCCAATTTCTCGTCACCACCAAAATACGTTGCGTATATACGGTCAGCGGGTAGCTTATACACCTGGGGATCAAATATCATTAGCTAAATACCAAACTCTCAGTGTTTCATAAAGATTACAAGAGAAACGAACAACCAGCATAGCATGTGTCAATACATAATACAAGTTGGCCGACTGAGCAAAGAAACAAGAAAGGCATATACTGTATGAAATTCTATTTCATCCTACTATCAAAAAATACCTTTTCTGACAAGTATAATAATGAGATAAAAGAAACGTTGAAGTTCAAAAACTCAACCAGTTCCACTTAACAAACCTGCGTTAGAAGCTCCCATGCCCATGAAATAGCTTGAGTTTTGAAGTAATCTCCGAAGGACCAGTTACCAAGCATCTCAAAAAATGTGTGATGGTAGGTATCTTTCCCAACATCATCCAGATCATTATGCTTGCCACCAGCACGAATACACTTTTGAGTATCACAAGCACGCTTGAGCTTACTTAAGGACGTGTTAGGATCAGCAGTTCCTAGGAAAATTGGCTTGAACTGGTTCATGCCTGTAAATACCATACCATGTTATGAGACCTTAATATCTATAATTAAGTAATAACATACTTAAATAGCTAAAACAAAATTCAAATCATAGCTAAAATAAAATCCAAATCCCGAAAAGGGATTAGCTATATAAATTCATACAAACTTATCACGGATTTGATATTTCAAAATAGGAAGGCGATGAGATAGAGAGACGAACCAGCATTAGCAAAGAGAAGAGTAGGATCATTAACAGGAACAACAGGACTAGACGGCCAATTCGTGTGATCTTTTTGTTGGAAGAAACTAATAAAAGTCTCTCTCACTTTGTTAGCAGGCCAATCTGTAGTCGTCGGCTCGATTCCTGGCATCTTCTTTGTTGTTGTCGTAGTAGTAGTAATTGTAGAGAATGAAAGTGAAGATGTTTTGGGTAAACAAGATGTAGAAGCAGCAGAAGCAGAAAGGTGGAATGGGAAGTTTGTATTTGAGAAAACCCTAACCCTAGAGATAATTGAATGCCGTAATCTCCAAAACCCCATCCATTTAATCTCCTCTCTCTTCTCTTTTGTCTCTGATTACACAACGTTTTTTCAACTTCTATCGCCGATGTTTTGACCTGGTATCTGAATTCCTCGTATTTGGGGTTTCATTTATTTATTTTTTGTCAAATTGCTCTCCACTTTAGCTCAACAACTAACGAAATCGGGTGGGGTGTTAGATCGCGACGCACGTTTTAGCCACGAAGATGAGGGGGACGACTGCTACAGGGGAGATTATTTTTACCAAATTAAGGGATCAAATAGGTCATCAATGAGTGCAAGTTTGTGCACCACTCTAAAACCGAGCTGCACATTCCGGCCATTGCTATTGGATACTTTTTGTATAAGAAAATCGCTATTGGTATTTCCCTTGTATTTTAGTTTCCAAATTTCGACAAAAATGTTTTCTATACATTGCGCGCTCTCTCTTTTGATTTTATATGTTTTCGTCTTCTTCGTTTAATTTCTGCAACTTCATTAACATTGCAGCAGTAAGCCAACACTAAAGGGAATAATTTTTAAGTAAATTTTACGACTGAACAAAATAAACTCAGTGTTTATATCCATTGAAAGATAGCCATTTCATCAATCAAACAACTCGCGTAAGTTACATTACCCTAATGCAAAATTACACCCAAATTTCAACATGCAATCTGAAGAGGGAAGAATTCATTAAGCCTGAAATCCTAAGAGGGAAGAATTCATTAACCCTGGAAATGGGTCAGGTGCTTGGGAAACACCCGATTACTGTTTTGATCTTAATTTTTAAATCATTAATCAGAATGCAATTAAAAGAATCAACTCTTTATGTAATATTTCGAGTTGATTATCTTTATTCTTAATCACTTGTTAAGAAAAGTGGATTAAATGGTGAATCTTTTTAATTTGAGATTGGGTTGATATACTTCTATTATATTGAAAACTCCAAATTTGTTTCCTAAATAACATAGAGAAAAGAAACAGCTCATGGCAAGTTTTCAGCGTAAGAGAAAATACGAGCAAAATGTTTTTCACTGAGACTGTATGATAACCGGTCCTTGATTCATAGATTGAAGTTGAAAAATTAGAACACGATATAGGTCGGAGGTTCAGATATTCAAACTTTGTTATTGGCATCGGATTATACAAAGAAAAACAAAAGAAACAAAAAGGTGAAATAGTTAGAGAGAGAAAATAAGTCGAGTAGTTTTCGCTCAAAGAAATTCTCCAATAAGGAGAGCCTGAACGTGCACCCCGGTTTTAAAGGGGTGCACAAATTTGAACTCGTCATCAATTATATCAATGGTGGATTTATTGAAACCAGTATAACCATTGACCATCAATATCAGTATATAGTATATCTTCAAATATAATTTGTCTATCTATCTACTCCAAGAAAAGGTGGTGCATATGAGCGTCTGAGATCGTCTGAAATTTTGGAAGATAGAGATTGTGTCTCGTCCCATCTATTTTAACTCTTAAATCAAACTTAAGCTA